>NC_061111.1:92122423-92168704 GCF_002878395.1 Capsicum annuum
TTTCTTGTTAACACAAAAATACCTCCATTTTTTTCAACCACAAAAATGGTGTTTGATGATTTTTTTTTTTTTTAATTTAGTGTATTTGTGGTTGTTCTTTGATGGTATTAATGTAGGAAAATGAAAAAATTGAATGAGAGTGTTAATAAAGAATGAAGTTAAGGTTGTTAATGGAAGAATTTGAGTGTTGTGGATGTTTTGGAGAATAAAGAATAAAAGGTGTTTAATAGAGAGTTTTATTTTTAATTTAGTGTTTTGTGGTTGTTCTTTGATGGTGTTAATGGAGGAAAATAAAAAAAATTGAAGAAGAGTCTTAATGAAGAATGGATTTGAGGTTGTTAATGGAGGAATTTGAGTGTTGTGGATGTTGTGGAGAATAAACAATAAAAGGTGTTTTATAGAGAATTTTATTTTTAATTTAGTGTTTTGTGGTTGTTTTTTATTGTGTTAATGGAGGAAAATGAAAATAATTGAAGAAGAGTATTGGTGGAGAATGGATTTGAGGTTGTTAATGGAGGAATTTGAGTGTTGTTGATGTTTTGGAGAAAAAAGAATAAAAGGTGTATTTTTAAAATTTTTTAATTATATTTTAAATATAATATTAGTATTTTTTTTTCCTTTTTATAAGTATATACATTTTTTTCATTTAAAAGAAATTAAATAGATCAAAAAATGAGCTTTAACGCGCTCAATGATGCTTGTTTACACGCTGACAGTTAAGGGCAGGTTTTAATTTACTTTAAAGATATTAAAGAGGTAAATAAACAGAAATTAAGTTTAAGTGTTAAAATGAGTTGGAGAAGAAATTCTCTTTTCTCTAAAATATATATAAAGTATGTATGTATATGTATATCAATATAATCATTTATTATTTTAAATGTATTTTAACCATCCGATTAAACAATCGGACGGTTCCAGTTTTAATCCAAATCTCAAGGCCAAAGATGCATACTATCTTTACCAAGTTTACACGTCAAACACCCCCCCCCCCCCCCCCCCCCCCCCCCCCCCCTCTCTCTCTGCTATGAACGTGTTTTCCCCTTTCCAAAAACGGAAAGCAGTGACCCATCATCACCTCCATCAACTTTCCCCAAAAATCAAAACGCCTCTTTCAACTTTCACAAATCAGCAACAGTGACCCTCTTCCCCCCCTTCACCGCTCCTTCTCTACCACACCTACCACCCCCTAACAAGAACCCTAGTATACCTCTACACAGACCAGCTCCAACTACCCTCTGCGCGACCATCTCCCAAACCCCGAAAATCCGCAAAAACAGTGAAATCAGCACAGTTTCGGGGATAAGATAACAAAAATCTTTCAATTATCATTATACCTGTGGAAAAATGGAGATTTGGATTTGAAATTCAAAATCCTATCTCGAAGCTTGCAATATTCTTCAATTTTGGATTCAAATCTGGACGTTCGAGTCTGGATTTCACCTATAAAAGGGGTATTCTTCAGCCCCTGAGGACAAGGGGAGAAAATCGGGAAAAAGGGAGTTAAATTGGAGGGGAAATAGAGTAAAAAGGAATCCGAGCGAGCAAAAGTTCTGAAATTTGAGAAAAGGAGAAAAAAGGGGGAAGAAAGTTAAGCGAAGGGTGAAAACTAGTGTCAAAAAAAAATTGAAAAATAGAGAAAATTAGAGCGCATACGTTCGGAATCCTCAGAGTTGAATTCGCCTTCGGAAAACCCTTGTCGGCGTAGCTTCAGTTTTGCTGCCCCACACAAGGTAAAGTCTATCCCGACATACTTACATGATTCTTAGTTTAGCCTTGTAATTCACCGATTATGTTTGGTTTGGGAGTTTACTGCTCTAGATGACTTATTATCTATATTATAACATGAAATAAAATAGTCTCTGGTCATTCAGTCTTTCGTATTCTTGATTGAGTGATTGCAAAATGTTTACAACTTGTGGAGTTGCTTTGAACAAGTTCTCTGTGGTACTCAATGTCGTGTCTGATCGGTGGCGTACTGTAAGATCATTTGCTATGTTGGTTTGGACGTTTCGAACTCGGTAATAGCTGCTTTATTTCCCTGTTATCCAATTGTGCATTACAAGGCGTTAGCGGCCTTCAGTTTAGCACGAAAAGGCTCCAAATACCAAAAACCTTATGTATGCTCGGCTATCCGTCCCCAAATCTTGTAACTTTTCGCTGGAATTCTTCCAGCTTGAATATGGCAACAATTATGGTTTAACATATCTAGGATGGATTGTGCATTTGAATAGGAATTTTCAGTTTTTTTTTTTTTTCTAAACCCTGAAAGGCTGTTATTGTTTTTTAAGTTCTAAAAGTGACTAAATCTTGATGTTCGGGGTCCTAACTCAGCGTTTGATTAGGATGCATGTTAATATGCAGTCTGTACCACTAAATAAGATCAAAGCGCAAATTCACTGTATTGGTTCTCAATTATTTGGGCTACCATTTGTCTATTAGCTATTTATGTACTACAGTGAGATAAAGTCTCTATTTGATCACAATATGAATGTGCTGACAATTATTAAAATTTGTTTTCTTAATTTTTATCCTGGTTCTTGTTTATTTCTTTAATGATAATACGTGTGGGGAATACAAAATGTTACTCGTCAAATGACGTTACCTCGACCCATACTCATTTTGAGAATTGGAACCTTTTCCTGTCACAAGCATGAACATACATATATGGTTATGTATCGTTATATTTCTTAACTTTGACCCTCCTGTTGCTGTCTTAAACGAGGAATGAACCCATCCCCTTTTTTTTCACTTGCATTTCCCTTCTCTCACTTATTTGACCGCATGGATTTTTTTGGTTTCAAGTTTCATGATGATATTATTGTTCATTTTTCTGGAAAGCAATTCTAAAGTTGTTGCTGCGTTTCTTTTGTCTTTTCAAAATTCATTTGCTCCGAGAGAGAGGCTCTTGAAGTTGGAAATCCCCCAATGCTATTTCATCTGTTGTCGTTATGTTATGTTATTTCATCCCGACGAACGTTGGGTCGTAGATATATACATATATATCCCTAAATGTTTGTTTGGCTTACTGTTTCTTTTTTTTTTAAATTTTCATGTAAACTCAGGAGTTGGAGTTCCGCGATGGAACTCATTTTGACCCAAAATATTGGGACACTCGCTACTAGGATCACCAGAGCCTCGGAGTCTCAAATTCGAAGCCCAAACTCCTAAATGGAGTCTAGTATCTCTTATTTTCTTTGAATTTAATTTGTACTCGTCATGTTGAGTGTTAGAATGATACTAACTCTTGAATCTCTCTTTTTTTAGATAACTTTACTTAATTATTAAATTTATGTTGTCTTGTTATTTGTCAATTCTTTAGTAGTAGTTTTAACATTTCAACTTTCGCAAGTAACACGTGACTATCACCAAGGAAAAAATCTTTTGTCATAATCGGCCAACTCTTTTGGAAGTTCACTGCCAATATTTTGAGTAAGGTTAGCGCGACAACCTTCGTATTTTTCTTTAAAAAATGAAATCTTAGTGTCAACTTAGTCGAAAATAAGTTACTGAAAATTTCAAATTTCTTCAATATTTATTCGGGTTTTCAGATTTGCAATGAGATTAGAAACCCGTGGTATGTATTCACTCGCTAACACGTACGAGGTATATTATTTTATATATTACTATGATAATTATTTTTATTATTATTGATCATTATTGTTGCCAATATTACTATTATTGTCACTATTATTTATATATTTTAATTATCGTTACTGTTTTAATTTACCATTGTCGTTATTATTATCACTATTATTATTATGGTTTAAACAACTTCACAACCTATTCGTAGTCTCATATATCTCCACATACTTTTAAATATACGTTTCGCAAATAAATTTTTACGTCATAAAAAAGAAACATATCGATTTTGTATTTTAGTAATATACTCGAACTTTGCACACATTTAAAATTTCCTTATAGAATTATAATATTCTGCACTTAACAATATGTGTAAATTACATTACTACCTTTTTCATATAAAAAAATATTGTGTAAATTACATTACTACCTTTTTCATATAAAAAAATATTCATATTTTTGCGCTAACTATATTACCTCATTGTACATAGCAGCGTCTTGTTTCCTATACCTCAGATTTCCTTTAAAGAAAAGGGAGAGAATATATGACAGATTTCTCAACACATCTGCAAATAACGAAGCAAATATTTTTCTAAACTAAGTATAAGGACTATCTTCGGATAGGTTCTGAGGGTGCCTAACACCTTCCAATCGAGTAATCAAAATCCTTACTCAGAATCTCAAAATGTTTTCAATAGACTACAACAGAGTTTCTACACAAAAATTGATTTTTCCTAATTTTCCTAAAAAGTTAGGTGGCGACTCTAAAAAATAAATTTTCAAAACCCAAGAGTCATGGCACGCCACCATACGTTGTGTGTTGTTTTGACCAGTTCAAAATAGGGCGTGAAAGAATGGCGACTTTGCTAGGGACCTAATGAACTTAGGTTTTAACCTTAACATGTTTTGTTTAGGATTTTCGTACTTTATTACGTTATTTACTTGCTCGTCTTTATATCATGCCTTTTGTGAAAGGACGCAAGTCAAATTCGAACTTGTGTTCCTTATTTGTTTGTGTAACACTACTTGTTACTACTTTATCACTTGCATTATTCCTATCGAGTCTTGGTTGTATACAATTTAAACACTGAGCACGCGAGGGGTGTACTGTACTCCTCCAAAACCTCTTTGGATTCCTTGATTTCAGAGTTGGTGCAGTTATGTTAGTGCACCTTCTCGCATATATTCAGTCTCACTCTTGAATATTTAGGAAAAAATCCCACTCTAGTGATAAGTCATATTGCATACACCTTAGGCGGAATGGTCCAAGTTATCGTTTCCGCAGTTAGGGAACCACCCTTCATGTCAACGGGTCCTTCATGAACCCAACGATGCTATATTTGTGAAATGACTAATTGATCCAAATCCTAAAACCATAATAAATTCAGGACATTGAGCTTACCCTACCCCTTTTCTTTGCACAAATGGAAATTAACCAAAATCTCACCAACATCCACATGATGACTGACATTCCCCTGGTGCTAAGACATTGGAGGGGAAATATTCGAGTAGCACATGGAAAGGAGGTGTTCGCACATTTGGGATCTTTGACAGATTTGATGGAGATAAGGGCAGATGAGCTATTTATTTGATTTCTAGTCGAGTTCTGGGACCCGACTACAATTACCTTCAGGTTCACGGACTTTGAGATCACGCCTACTTTGGAGGAGTTCAACCAAATGGCTAACTTGCCATTAGCAGGGCGGGTACCTTTAGCCCCACAAAACACTTCAGGGAGCGATTTTCTGCGCTCGATCGGGCTGAGAGTCGGTGTAGGCTTGAGGATGGCGGAGACAAGATGAATAATCCTGGGTTATCTCTTTGAGACATTCGGAAGGAGGGAGAGTTATGACCATTTTCGGGAGGAGTTCTTCTTTACTAGGATCAACTGGGAAAGACATAGGGACATTGGCTTTATGGTGGCTTTCCTCGGCGTTATAGTGTTCTCGATGAGAAGGAACCGGATCAACATCCACCTACCCCCCACAGTTATATTCATGTGCAGGGGATCGGCCAGAACCACTATTGTGTCGATGATTTTAGCGAAGATATTTCGATCCCTGTCTACATGCTCCAAGGGATATGCCTTTTTCAAAGGTTGCAACCTAATGCTCCAAGTTTGGGCAATAGAACATTTTTATTGCAGGGATGGCGTCAGAGAGACAGGTCCTAACCAGATTCGCAGCCACACACTTAGGGTGGCTATGTGGGAGATACTGAATAATGAGGAGCCAGCGTGTCTTCCTAACCCATCTCACTGGTGGCTTTATCAGAAGTAGATTATGAAGGAAGAATCCCCATGGAGAGGCTTGGTGATAACGCTCAATCTACAGCTCTCGTGGGAGTGTAAAGCGGTCGTTAGCAAATATAGAACCCAACCTGGGTTGGGTATCGATCCCACAGAGAATAGCTTGGCCAACAAGCAAGAGAAATTACTAGACTTTTAGTGCAAGTCTCGTAGGAAAGGGGGGATTGTAGTATGTAACCAAAACAAGAATGTAAGAACTGAAAATAGCAAAATAAAGAGAGATTGTCACGTGTGTTGTAAACAATGAGAATTGAGGCGTTGGGGTTATGTCCACCTTCTGAGGTATACGTCTCTATTGGCTATGAGTGTGTAGAGTCTTGACATGTAATTGCTTATAGAGAATTGTAGTCGATGGTAAATCCAAGCGTCTCTCGACCTAAACAAGGACTATTTCACTTTAACTCTCTCGAGCTTAAAGCGTGACTAACGGTACGAATTCTCCAAGAAGTTAGTCCAGGTACGGCACTAGCTTTTTAATAGGAAAGGGTGTCCTACTACCTTGACATTATCTCTTTTCCAGACAAATAACTTTTCTCTCGAACAAGTCAGATGTTAGACTGGCGTTGGTCTATGCGTCTTCTTTTCTAGACAAATAACCTTTCTCTCGAACAGGTTAGATGTTAGAATGGCGTGTTCTTGTGTTTGAACCGCAAAGAATGTAGATTTAAGATGAAGAGAATAATGATATAAGCAATATACTTGTCTTGAACTCACAAACTCATAGCTATAGATAGTAACTCATTCGGCTTCCATAACCCCAACTAAGAGATTTAGTTACCCATGAATGCGAAGGATATCACGTTTTGCATGGTGGATGGCGTGAATAGTAGGTGTTTGGCGTGTGGTTTTAGTGATTCCGTAGCAAGTAACGATTCTCTTGTTGTGGAATTTAAGAGTAGAAGAATGAAGAATTGAGAATGGGTTGTAGGAAGATGTCTTAATTGTAAGGAGATGAATGAATTGTCAGAATGTCTCCTCCCCTCTTTTAAAATCTCTAACATGATAGGGTATTTATAATACTCCTATCCTACTCCTACTAAACTAATAAAATAAATAACCAAATCCTAATATACTAATGAAATCCTTGACCCAATTGTACTAGGGTAAGGTTACAAAATTATAATCCAAATAGAATGATGAAACACATAACCTAATTGCACTAGGTTAATGTATTATGGCAAAAATCCAGCTTTGTGTCTGTAAGTCCCAAAGTCTTCAGAAATGCTGTTTTAGCCCGGGACAGATTTTCCATGCAGCAGATTTAGTCCTTTATGCGTCCAGCTCCTTTCCATCTCGTTTGTGAGCTTTCTTTTGCGTCAAGTAAGCCATAAATTGCTGTATTTTGCATCATTTATACCTGAAACTTTCCTAATCACATTTGTTAGCTCATTTACAGGAAAAAGGACTAAAAGTGTACGAAATAGATAATTAGTTCTCGAAACTAGGCTAAAATATGGGCAAAATATATTGATATAGGCGCGTAATTTCGCCTATCATCACTTGGTAACCTAGTCAATGGGTGGGGACAGATCATCAGCTTAGGCATGAGTGGTAACCCATACTGCACTCCCGAGTACTACCCATGGTACAGGTTGGGAGGAATTCTAGCCCGACCAAGTTATGAGTCACTCCAGGGGCCTGTAAACATTCATAGAGCAGACCATATTTGAGAGCAGTTGCTTCACCTTAGGCCCGTAACAGCCGCCATGTACGAGCAGGTGATTCCGGGATCAGTGGATCACCTCATCCAGCAGTAGACGATGGACCTGAGGAGTAAATGGAAGAAGATCCTGAAGAGAACCCAAAGGAAGATTCGAAGGAGGGCCCGATGAAAGAGCAGGAGGGAGAACTGACAGAGGAAATAGAGGAGGATCCTGAAGAAGAAGAGTACGGACCCATAGATTTTGTTGGCGGAGCGGACGTAGACAACCAAGGCAGTCCCCAGAGTACACCCAGGGCCTGACTATGACCTCGACGATGATAATGATGATCCCCCAGCTGGCCTTAGGATCCATCTTGTTATCATAGATTTCTGAGGATCTTGCATGACCTATTTGTACTTTTGTCCTTCATTTCTATTTTTCCTAAAGGGTCTTGCATGACCTCTGTTGGTATTGTGTATGCCTACCATGATGTAATCTTTAGTTCGAGACTTTTCTCTTTGTAACCCATGGCTTTGCACTTTGCCTTTTTCATTAATCAAAATACCTTTGTCTAGAATTTAATTATGTTTTAAAACTTTGGATCAATTAATCATACTTGTGATTTATATTCGCCAGGTTAAGGATGAGGAAAAAAGGAGGTAGAGATAGGAGAGAGGAAAAATAAGAAGATTAGGTATTCAGAGCAAGGTGGGGATCCACAGAATAGTGGAAAAGATGGTAGACAGTGGACCAAGAAGAAGACCTGGGGAAATTCTTATTCATCTGTTAGTGCTCCCTATTCTAAGCCTTCGGTTGGTCATTATTTTTAGGCTAGTAGTGTTCCTAAGGCATAGGGTGCCCAGTCTCAGACTAGTGGAGCTTAGTCTGCCCCACCTTACCCTCTTTGCCATTTTTATAGACATCTTCACTGTGGATATTATGAGGAGGAGAGAAATTAGTGTTATAATTGTGGTCATATTAGTCGTATGCAGTGAGATTGTCCTTCATCAAGGGTTGCCAATGGGGACAATAGAGTTTCAGTTGCCATATCTCCAACTCTATGCCAAAGGATGCTACTTCTAGTACCGACACTAGTTGAAATCGTGTCTATTTACTTGCTACTCATCAGAAATCTAATACATCCCTAGATGTTAGTGGTATATTACAACTTTTTTCCTATGTTTATTATTTGCTTGATTCGGGTTCTACCCTTTCTTATGTGGTCGTGCACTTTAATTTTGGTCTCGAAAATATTTTTAACCCCTTATCCATGTCTACTTCGGTGGGTGATTCAATTGTTGCTAGAAAAATCTATAGGGGTTGTGTGGTGTCTATCCTTCATAGGGAGACATTGGCGGATTTGATAGAGTTAGATATGGTGGATTTCGATGTTATCTTGGGGATGGATTAGCTTTATTCGTGCTATGATTCTTTGGATTGTAGGACAAAAAAGGTCATCTTTCACATCCCTAATGCACCGGTATTAGAATGGGAGAGGAGTTCCTTAGTGCCTAAATGAAGGTTTATCTCTTATCATAGAGCTCAAAAATTATATTTAAAGGGTTGTCTGTAGCATCTAGTTCGAGTGAAGGATTCTGATTCTGAAGGTACTCCCTTGCAATCCATCTCCGTGGTTAATGAATTTCCTAAGTGTTTCTCGATGATCTTCCTGGAATTCCTCCCGATAGGAAAATAGATTTTGGGATTGATCTTCTACCGAATACTAATCCTATTTCAATTCCTCCTTATAAAATGGCTTCGACTGAACTAAAGGAGAAATTGAAAGATCTTCTTGATAAGGGATTTATCTATTCTAGTATTTCTCTGCGGGGTGCTCCTGTTCTTTTCGTGTGAAAGAAAGATGGGTCTCTTTAGATGTGTATAGACTATTATCAGTTGAATAAGGTTACAGTGAAGAATAAATACCCTCTTCCTAGGATTGATGATATTTTCAATTAGCTCCATGGTGCTAGATGTTTCTCTAATATTAATATTCGTTCGAGCTATCATCAGTTGAAAATTAGGGAGGTTGATATTCCAAAGACAGCTTTTTGAACTCGGTATGGTCACTATGAGTTTTTGGTTATGTCATTTGGGTTGACTAATGCTTCGGCTGTTTTCATAAATCTCATGAATCTGGTATTCTATTAGTTTCTGAATTTGTTTGTGATAGTTTTCATTTATGATATCTTGATGTACTCTAAGAGTGAAGAGGATTATGCCAATCAACTTTGAATTATGTTGCAGAACCCTAAGGACCAGAAGTTGTATGCAAAATTTTTTAAGTGTGAACTTTCGCTGGATGTTGTGACTTTTCTTGGGCATGTTGTATCTAGTGAGATGATCAAGGTGGATCCAAAGAAAGTTGCGGCAGTTAAGAAATGACCTTTTCCACGACTCCAATCAACATTAGGATCTTCTTGGGCTTGGTTGGATTAGGATATTTGTAGAGAGTTTCTCTTCTACTGCTACTCCGTTGACAAGATTGACTTAGAAAAAGGTTAAGTTTTTGTGGTCAGATGCTTATGAAGGTAGTTTTGAGATGTTGAAGGATCAGTTGACTTATCCCCTACTTTTGACCCTGCCCAAGGGTACTGATTGATTTATTGTGTTTTATAATGCATCCCGTTTATGACTGGGTTATACCTTGACACAACATGATAAGGTTGTGGCCTATGCTTCTAGGCAACTTAAGTTTCATGAGAGGAATTGTCCAACTCATGACTTGGAGTTAGTGGCTGTGGTATTTTTTTTAAAGATTTGGCGCCATTATCTGTATGGGAGTGTACGTGGATATCTATTCTGATCATAAGAGGTTGTAGTATGTGTTTACTCATAAGGAGTTGAATCTCAGGTAGAGGTGGTTGCTCAAATTACTTAAGGATTATGATATGAGTCTTTACTACCATCTAGGTAAAGCTAATGTTGTTGTTGTTGCTCTTAGCAGGTTATCTATAGGGTACTTATCCTATGTTGATGAGGAAAAAAGAGAATGAGTGAAGGACATTCACAGGTTGTCTAACTTGGGAGTTTATCTTTTTGGCTTTGAGGATAGAGGAGTCATTGTTCAAGAAGTGGTTAAATTATCTTTGGGTGTTGAGGTTAAGGAGAAACAAGATTTGGATCGCATACTTATGTAGATTAAGGATGATGTGGGTCTGCAAAAGGTTATGAATTTAGAGATAGGAGGAGATGGCATCTTGAGGTATCAAGGTAGGTTGTGTGTTCCTGATATTGATGGGCTGCGAGAAAGGATTCTAATTTAGGCTTATGAGTCCAGATATATATTTCATCCGGGTTCGACTATGATGTATCATGACTTCAAGGAAATTTACTACTGGGCAATATAAAGAGGGATGTGACAAATTTTGTTGCCAAGTACATGGTTTGTTATCAAGTTAAGGTTGAGCACTTGAGGCTTGGTAGAATATATCAAGAGATAAAGTTGCCTATGAGGAAATGGGAGATGATCAATGTGGATTTCATTACGGATCTTCCATGTCCTCGTAATTAGTGTGATTCAATTTGGGTTATTACGGAAATAATGACTAACTCCGCTCACTTCTTGCCTGTGAGAACTAAATACTCAGGAGAGGATTATGCGAAGTTGTTTATTCAGGAGATTGTGAAGTTGTATGGTACGCCAGTGTCCTTTATTTCAGATTGAGGTACATAATTTTTGTCTCACTTCTGGCGTTCATTTAAGAAAGGTTTGGGTACTCAGGTGAGCCTTAGAACCACTTTCCACCCTTAAATATATGGGAAAACGGAGCATACTATTCAGACTGTGGAGGATATGCTAAGGGCATGTGTGATTGACTTTAAAGATAGTTGGGTTGATCATTTACCTCTTATTGAGTTTACGTATAATAATAGTTATCACTTGAGCATTCAGATGACTTATTTCAAGGCTCTTTATGGTAGGAGGTGTAGGGCTCCTATTGGGTGGTTTGAGGCTGATGAGACTAGATTGTTTGGTATTGACTTGGTTCACCAAGCCATGGAGAAGGTGAAAATGGTTTTAGAAAGAATTAAGACTTCTCAGAGTTACCAAAAGTCTTATATAGTTATGAGGCAAAGAGAGTTGGAGTTTAAAGTGAGTGATTGTGTATTCTTTAAGGTATCTCCTATGAATGGAGTCATGAGGTTCGGAAAGAAGGGAAAACTTAGTCCTTGTTAGATTGGTCCCTATCAGATTTTGAGGAGGATTAGAAATATTACTTATGAGTTGGATTTGCCTGCGAGTTTAGGCTCTATTCATCCTGTCTTTCACGTGTCTATGCTAAAAAAATATGAGGATGATCCTTCCGTGATTGTGCCTATTGAGGAAGTTGGTGTTATAGATTCTTTGTCTTATAAGGAAGTCCAAGTTGAGATATTAGTCAAGTAGGTTCGTAGATTGAGTACCAAGGGCGTATCTTCAATGAAGATTTATTGGTGAAAGGAAAAGGTAGACGAGGCTACATGGGAAGCTGAGGAAGATATGAAGGCTAAGTATCCATTCTTGTTCCTTGGTTTGGATGAAAGTGCTTAAGGTATGAGTTTCATTTTCCTCGTGTCACTTTCCCATTTGTCATTTGATTCTGCTGTATTCTTCCTATTCTCATGCTAAAAGTGTCCTAACTCATTAATTACTTCTTGCATAGGTGGGTTTAGGCGATGCTGATGCTTAATATACCAGGAAGAATGCCGATAATGTTTGCAATCGTCCAACCAATAGCTCTCTTATATCTCTTAAGAACAGAAATGAGGGTTTTCACCTGTTGTTCACCTAAGTCAGCCACAATAATAACATATAGCGTATTCCAATTACCCAGGAACACATACCTCAAATGACCAGGCAACTCTTTCAGCTCCAAAGTGGGTGGCTCTTCAATAGATGACTTGACTGGTGGACTTGGACAATTTTTCAAATCCAAATCCAACTTTTTGGGTGCATAAGAATAAGACCCCATGCCTATCAAGGCACAGACAGTCTCCTCATAATCTTCAATACCGTCTTGCTCAAAATTCATTAATACAGTAGCTAAAGTCTCCACACCAAATTTTTCCTCCATAGGTACTTCCTGCTCCTTCTCATAATACACATCCACAATAGAAAATACCCTTATATCTTTATGTTGTTTCATAGAGTGGCACACATCAAATCGAACTACTTCATCATTAAGCCTGAATAGTAGCTCATTTTCTTTTAAATCAATTAGCACACTCTCGGTTGCAAGTAAAGGTCTACCTAAGATTATGGGTACCTCAAAGTCTACCTCGCAGTCGAGAATGACAAAATCCCCATAGGCCGCATCACAAACCTGTCTGCCATAACTAATCTCATGTTCGTGGGAGTGGGATCCCCCAAACCTAGTTTCTTATACCCAAAAAATGGCATCAGGTTGATACTGGCCCCCAAATCACATAGATCTTTTGCAAAATCAAGAGGCCCAATAGTGCATGGGATAGTAAATGCTCCCGGGTCAGCCTTCTTCTACACCAACGACCTTGTGGAAATAGCACCACAATGATGGAGATTGTCCACCATCTCATAACTAACTGTCCGCTTCTTCGTAACAAGGTCTTCCATGAAATTTTCATATCCGGGCATTTTCTCTTTCACAATATTGGACATGTTAGAATTTGATGTGATTTTAGGGATGGATTGTTTGCATTCATGCTATGTGTCTTTTGATTGTTAGACCCGAAGGGTCAGTTTCCATTTCCCTAATGAGTTGGTGATTGAATTGGAAGGGAGTTCCCCAGTGCCTAAGGGAAGGTTCATTTCGTATCTTAGAGCCTAAAAATTTATTTCCAAGAGGTGCCTTTACCATCTAGTGCATGGAAAAGATTTTACATTTGAAAATCCTTCCTAACAGCTGCCCTATGGTATGTGATTTTCTTAAGGTGTTCCCTGATGATCTCCCTGGTGTTCCTCTCGATGGGGAAATTGGTTTAGGATTAATCTTATTTCAGATAATCGTCCTATTTCTATCACTTCCCTCAAACTGATGGACAAGCAGAAAGGATGATACCGACTTTGGAAGGTATGTCAAGGTCTTGTTTGACTGATTTTAGTGGTATTTGAGTTGACCATTTGCCTCTCATTGTGTTTTCTTATAGTAATAGTCATCACTTGAGCATTGGGATATCGCCATTTGAGGCTTTCTATGGTAGGATGTGTAGTTCCCCTATTGGGTGGTTTGAGGTTGGCGAGAATAGGTTGTATGGTCCCGACTTGGTTCTCTAAGCTATGGAAAAGGTGTGGGTGATTTAGGATAGTCTTAAGACCATCCAAAGTCACCAAAAGTCCTATATAGATGTGAGGCGAAGGGACTTGGAATTTTAGGTGAATGATTTGGTATTCTTGAAGGTGTCTCCCATAAAGGGAGTGATACAGTTTGGAAAGAAGGGGAAGCTCAAACCCCAGTATGTTCGATCTTTTCTTATTTTGAGGCAAGTAGGCAAAGTGGCTTATGAATTGGAATTGCCTTCGAGCATGGGTTTTATTCACCTGGTCTTTAATGTTTCAGTATTGAGAAAGTGCGTGGGTGATCCTACATTGGTGATTTCATTGGAAGGTATAGGAATTTTGAATTCTTTGTGTTACGAAGAAGTCCTAGTTGAGATCTTGGACTGGCAAGTCCATCGGTTACGGACTAAGGATGTGGCTTCAGTAAAGATCCTATAGAGGAACCACAAGGTTTAAAAGGCCACTTAGGAAGATGAAGAGGATATGAAGTCCAAGTACCCATCCTTGTTTCCCGCTTTAGACAATCATGCAAGAGGTATGTTTATTCATTACCACCTTTGTGTTTTGTGTTTATTAAAGGTAAGTATAGTTGTGTTTGGAGTTAAATCGTGCAATTGAATTCCTTATCTCATCATTTGAGGACGAATGATCCTGGGGGGAGGGGGACGAGAATTTAATACCCTAGATTCTTTGTCCTTGAAAATTTTTGAAATTTTATCCTCACTGTCCTTACTACGACTCACCCTACGAGTCGTAGGGTGACTATACGGGTCATAGAACCCCTGTCATAAGGTGGACAATGAAATTTGCCTGAGTTACTATTTTGGTGACGACTATAGAAAGGGGAGGGAACGAGTCATAACGACTCCATATGAGTCGTAAGGTGGAAATCGTAAGGTGTCCAGTGTATGCCATAAAAAATTCCTGTCTTGGGTATGAGAGGAGGGTATGAATTGTAAGGACTGGATACGATTCATAAGGTTTAACCATAATTAGACTATTGTGGGGTTTCCCTGAACGCTGTCCAAACTGCGACAAGACTAAATGAGTCGTAGGGTGACCCTACGAGTCATAAAGTCACCCGTAGCGACGAGGAAATATTTTTTCAGCCTTTTAATTAAGGACATCTTGGTAATTTCCTCCTTTTCCCATTTAGACACCACCACAAAACATCTAAAGAGGGATATATCCAATGCTTTGGCATATTAAAGTCTCTCAAATTCCCCATTTAAGTAAAGGTTAGGGTTTCAAAGAAGGTGGTTATCTATGGTTCTAAGGGTGATATCCTCTTCAAATTTCTTGGTACTTAAGGCATGTATCTCTCTCCCTATACTTTTATTTTATTAATAGCATGGAAATTGGTTTATTATTCATGATTTTGATGTTGGGTATAGAACTACAGGTTGAGGGTTTTGGATATAAATTGTTTGAATATTTTTTCATGGTTGCTATTGAACTATTATGCCTTAAATTGTTGGTTGGTACACTCATTGGGGTGCATGGGATTGGTGGATGGAATAGGGGTACAATGGATTCCCCAAATTTGTAAACCATGGCAATATTAGTTTTGGTATGGAAACAGATCGTAACCTCAACCCGCATGCATAATTGATTTTGGAATTAAAATTATCATTTGGTTTGGCATATTCTCTTTGAAACTAATGTATGACATAAATAGATAATTAGATAATAACAATAATGATATTAAAAACCTTGCTGTGTACGAAGGAATCCTCCAAGTGATTTTATTAATGGAGTTTGCAGGGTACGAAGGAATCCCCAAAGGGTTGTCCAATGACATTGCTTATAAGATATAGTTGGTATGATGGTACCACTAAATAATTACTTAATAATTGACTCCAAGGATTGTTGGATGGTAATGTGTTAAATTTTTTGATTGGACATTAATGGGGGTTGTGATAGCTGGCCGTAAAGGTGTGAGTCTGAAGGAAAGACACTGGAAACTCATTTTTTGCCAACATAAGGGTTGGTCTAAATGACTAGGTGCTTGTGTAACACTACATATAAATGTATCATGGTTGGTGAAGGGTACAAAGGAATCTCCAACTTTCTATGATATCCCTAGTTCATTCGGCTAGTGCATAACCCACTAACCATATTCGGATATTGTATCCTCATGTGATGTAGGGTCCGAAGGCAAGTCAACTTTTCCTACACTGAGTTGGGTGGATTTTCTTGGTTCGTCGGTCGGTTGCAGTGAAGTGGCGAGTTCTCCAAAAGACATGGTCAGTTCATTGGTTTTCTTTTCATTTAATATAGCTGAGAGTTCACATTATCATTAACCTTGTCATTGTCAGGGTTGGGGGTATATCCCGACTTAGATTTATTTTTGGTATTGTTTAGAGGATTTGTGGATATTGCTGTGGTTGGGTTTTGTTGGCTGATATTTCGTAGTCTTTGAGTCTTGATTACTCTATCTTGTTATATGATCAGAATTCAATCGCTGTTAGGTATGTTATATTTTTATTTTGCTAGGCAAAGGGGATGGTCTCATTCCTTGGTGGACTTGAGATACCCATAACAGCCAGGCCCTGCTTTGGATAGTGACATTACTTACTTATTGTCTTGTTTCTCCTTTATTTAATTTGTTTTTGCTTTTCTTATTAGTCCACTACTAGCTATTCCGTACTATGAGTTTGCTACCTACTAGCAGGTTATTGTAGGTACCATCATGACTTGAGAAATTGAGTCATGAAAAATTGGTATCAGAGCATAGGTTCATTGATGTTGTTGGTACAAGAGCTAAGTGCCTAGAAAAGTCCTGTAGATCTATACATAGATGTCTCTATTTTATCTTCAGGATGCTATGAGGCATTCGAAGAAAATTCTTTTCCTTGATCCTTGTCATGTGTCCGTACTTCTTTTACCCTCTAAGTGTTTTCTTTTGACTCCAATCTTTCCTAGATATATAGAATGAGATTATCAATAGATGCAGACATGACTTTTGAGCGTGTTAAGAAATTTTAAGCTTAACTATGGGTTAGAGAGTTAGAGATTAATATTGAGGATATTCAGCATTAGCCATAGGGTCTGGGGCCATCCCAAGCTTTGGTAGTGTTTGTTACCACCTCAACTTTTAAGGATACCATTTTGGAGATTCCAAGTCTTTTCGTGGATACTTCATAGTCAGTGATAGTGCCCAATAGCTTGAGTAGTTCTCAGGCCTGAATTGGTTTTGTTGATGTTCCTCTTTATCAGTTTTAGAGTATGAGATTGGGTTTCTTGAGTGGGTCAAACATACTTCTATGTTATTTTTTGTAGAGCCTGACATAGTTCATGGATTTGTTAGAGGATTGACATCACTTTTTTGCTTGGCGTTCGAGCATTTGATGGAAATAGGTCTACATTGTTTAAGGTTGTTATTCGCACAAATACTACAAATATCGCACAAGTACTACAAAAAGGGCATGCATTAAGATGTGTAGAGGTGGCGGTAAGAGGCCATGCCAATAATAAAACATTAGTGGTATTCCATTTTGAGGTAGGAATCCTCCTAGTAGAGGTCAGTATCACGTGCACCCTATTAGTCCCGTAGATTTGGTACCTTAGATTATGGGTGGATCTCAGGTAGGTTGTGGTGTTCATAGTGGACAGAGTTCTTGTCAGGCATTCCATAGGCATGGTGAGATTAGTTAGTAGCCTATGGAGTGATCCAAGCGTGAGTTGGTTAGCCAATTGAGGTCAGCTCATGTTTCTTACTAGGGTAGAGCTTTAGGGGTTTGTTATGACTTTAAAGAGATTGGATACTGGTTTAGAAAGTGTCCCCGACATAAGATTATTGAGAGGTTAGTGAGATAGATCAATCTTGTAGTGGTATGGTATCTTCCAACAGAGATAGTGATCTTAGTATTTTAGTTTGTTGATCAGATACTGAGTCCAATTTTGGACTTGTTTATATTCATTCTTCTTTAATCATATAAAGGACTATGAATTTAGATTCCATGGTATAAACACATTTTTGTTTGTCTATCATTTCAATTCTAGTCAAATTGAGTTAGGGTTTTCATACCCATCGGTGGTTTTATGCCTTGAAATATTTATATTGATTGTTGTAAGTCTTTGTGTAGATTTATACATATTTGGCTACTCCTTGTAGATTATTTCTTTTAGTAGTGGATTGAGTGAATCAATATTATGATTTCCTTGCTGAGTAGCATTTGGGTTAAAGATCCCTTTCTATTGGTATATTGGCCTTGTCATGGTACTAGAGTGGTATTGGTTGTTGTTTTTCATTTTTTATGCCACCTACCATTATTCTATTCTTATTATTTATAGACGACTAGATTAGCTTAATCTAGTTAGTATTTCTTTCTTGTAATTCTTGTTTGTTTGGCTTAGATGACTACTTTGGCTGGTGGGCTTTTCTTTTCTATTAGTGAGGTAGGTTTTGAAAGGGAAGAAAGGTTTAGCCTTTCATGATTTTGGAGTGATTCTAGATTTGGCAATCTTTTTCTATAGCCCACTCCGATTCGATAATTTTGAGGTTTGTTATTCTATAATTGTCGGGTTTGTCTCCCGATAATAGTCTTGAACGCGTGTTGGCATTAAGTTGGGTACTCCATTCTTCTGCAATGTGGTTCATGGTTTAATTGATTAAGGTTGGAGTACATAGGTAAATTTAGAAATTTCTTATTTTGGTATTTGTTCAGCCTAATATGACTTCGTGGAATATTTCTTCTTGGTAGTATGATTGTGTATCAGCTGTCGATAACCAAAGTGGGTGTCTTTTGGGAGTGAACATTTGTAGCCATAAATTGGGTATTGGTTTTACTACACTCAGGCTAAGACCATATTTTTTTTGAGTTGCTCGAGACCTGGCTACTATTGGTACTCTTTGCTGTCTTGCTGAGTTCTTAATTACGCTTTTATGTGATATGTATTCAACATATATGGATTTAATTGCTTGTATCCTTAGCTTGTGGTTTTCTTAGTTGTGGCTGTGTTCTTCGACAACATTTTAGTTTTATCCCTTGTAGGTTAAAGGTAAGATTGATTTAGGTATTTGACCTTAATGAAGTCTTATTGAATCTAATTATGGTTTTTAATCAATCAAATGATGGCTTGGGAGTGGTGATAGATTTTGGTAGGTGGATTCTTACTCATCAACAAGATCAATTTGGATAGTTACAATCAAGTAGTTCAACTTCAGTGTTGAGACATTTACTATGAATTGCATAGCTTGGTTGATGTCCCATTTTAAAGATTTGTTCTAGTTGAGAATTTGGTTAGCCTAGTCATTACTTATCGACTCTTCAGTCTAGGGAGATTGTGTTATATAGATGCTCGAAAGATAGGTCACTGACACATGGTGTTGGTTTACTGCTTTTGGCCTTGATTCTTATTTTTTCATCATAAATTTTACATATCTTCTTAGAAGGAAAAGTTTATCCTAGTTGGCAATATCATGGTTTTACCCATAGTCGATGGGGCATTCTGGAGTGGATTATTCATTTTTGATAACTTGTGCTTCAGACTCATTACTATTGATTTCGAGGTTTATCCGGAACAATTAGTGGCATGGCAGAGGTCGGAAACACTAGTAATCACGTATGTATGTAGACCTTATGGAGCATTGTTTCTATGCTAGCCCATATGGATTTTAGTAGGCCAGCTTCAGGATTTTGTGATTAATGTGATGCAACTATCCAAACAGGACTTGTACGATATTAGAGAGATTTTTTGTAACTCAGAGTTATTAGGTTTGGAAAGAGAAAAGAATGTTAAATTTGGATTTTAGAGTTGGTCGTATTAGTCACGCTTTAGTTTGTACTTAGCTTAGTTGAATATTTTCTTTCTTGTGCTTGTATCTGTTGGATATCAGTATGCAGTGGTTTGGGTTTTCATACTACAATCGTGTTCGGATTAGTTTGAGGCTAGTTGGTCGTTGAATTTGAGTTTTTAGTTATTTTGCAGGTAAAGTTAGGTTGTGAAGAAAAAATGGCTACCTTTAGTGAATTCCCTTGGTAGAATTATTGTGCCTTAGAGGTTTTCTAGGAATTTTTGCTCGGGGTATGTGGGTCCAGTACCTTATCCTTTAAGCTTCCAGGCTTATTTTATCCATTGAATTTCGTGGACCAAATTCCATTTAGTAATGGATATTGTAATGATCCACCAGGTCATTTTCTTAATTTTTGTGCATTTCTGGGTTTTTATGCCTTCCATAGTGGCTACAGGTCACTTATGAATTGCCCAAACTATCGGTTAAGTTCTCAGATAATTTGCTTGGGTTTTAACCCCATTTCCTTATTTTAGAGATTTTAATGTTGAGAAATTGATCTTGGACCAAAACTTCTAATAAACGACCTCATATGACAATTCTGTCAGCACCATTAACTTTGGAATGTGGATTTTAGGCTATGAGGACCCTTGGTCTAGGTTTTGAGGCTTCTAAACTTGTTTTAGGCTATTGGGTAGATTTGGTGAAAAATAGAACTGTGAGTGTGGGCCCATATTGTATCGAAACAACCTTCATTGTGAGTTTTGTTGCTTAGATTGAGTCAGGAAAATTGAATTTGATATGGTGACATAGTTTATTTATGCACACGGGGTTCTAAACTAAAACTGACTACCCAACAAAAGTACATTTAGACAGTTGTTTTGGTGGTTTCTAATATTTTGTGTAACTACTTAAGCAGTCAGATAGCCACCTTAGTGGCCTTGGCTAACTAGTCGTGGGTTCCTTTAGAGATCCCTGCCAGCTTAAGAGAACATCGCTTTAGTAATCCATTTCCTCTCCTTATGCACTACTTTAGCAGATATTCGGTCACATAAGCAATCACTCCTGGGTCCTTAAAACCTCTTCTCCAAAACTTTTCATCCATTTTCCCTAACTATTTTCCTCCATTTTAGGTCGTGGAAGCTCAAAAAAGAGTAGGAATCAATCAATTGGAGGTTGGAATGTATAGAAGACATTGAGGTAATCATTTCCTATTACTTTCACCATAAGTTTTCAGCCGAAATCTCAATTAATCTCTGGATTTTCTCTAACTTTTTCGGCTGATTTGAGCCCCAAATGAGGCTTCATTTGTGCTCAGATTTTGAGCATGCATTCTTGGGACTTCGAGGGACCTTTTAGTGGATTTAATTTTGAAATTTCATTTTCGGGTCCCATGAGCCTATTTTTTTACCCGATTTTAGGCTTGGAGTTTAATATGTGAATAGGGGTATTATTACGCTTCTAAGCTAGAAATCAGACCTTCTTTCCTACGAGTGTAAACTCTAGTCCCGTGATTCATACTTGAATCCATGTTTCATGATCATTAACCTAGTGTGAAGAAAGATTATGAGGTGGTAAAGATGTTCATAAGTGTCACTTAGTGCAAAGTGAGCTAAGAGCCTTTGATTCAGATAATTTTTGGTGTTTGATTTCACAAGGGTCATATTTGAATGATTGTAAACTTAGCTATATGTGGAATTTGGCAGCTTAAGACCCACCAAATTGTAGATAATCAAATTTGCTTTCCAACGATACCAATTTTGCCTTAATCCGATACCCGAGAGAAAAGTTATGCCCATTTTTGTGAGAGGCAGTACGGGTGTGAGATTGGTTAGGCGCCACCCAGCCAAACATAGGTGGTTGACAAGGCGTCCCCTACCTTGACTTGGGTGATTGACTGCCCGCTTCCTAAGTCATTGCCAAGTGCCAAAAACACTTCGTTTTTACCTAGATCAAGGGTGTTGAAGTCATTTCACACCCCTAAACCATCCCTAATAACTTCAAAATGTTTTTTGGGATATTAAAAACATAAACTCCTCTCTCTTAACCCTAAGAAATTAGTAAGCAAATCAAAAGCCCTCCTCCATCCCCAAGAACAAAAATCCAAGAGTCATCTCTCAAAAATCAAGAAGTTATTCTCTCAAGGATTCTTTCAATCAAGGTATGTGGGGTATGAACAAGGATAATCCTTTCATCCTTGTGCCCAAAACAAGCTTTTAAAGTTAAATTTACATGAATTTCCATTTAGGGTTCATACCCAATTATCATGATTTCAATAATATGATGCTACAAGTTATTTAAATATTGAATTGCATGTCTATTTTCACCTCTTTATGCGTGTGGTACAATTTTACAGATTTTCCAATTGAGTTTCATGCATTATATTGTGATTCTTTAATTCATTATCTTGATGTTGTTGAAGTATTTCAAGAATTATATTAAGCATAGAGTTTTGCTATGAATTTGTATGAGTTTAAAGCATGGGTTTTAAGCCTTAAGTTTAAGTATTGATATTTCAACAAGATTATGATTTTGAGCCTCTTTTATAAATTGTTTACCAAGATTTAAGAAAGAAATTTGATCTTTTGATCCTAAGATGACATAAGGAATCCACATTGTTCATATAGTTTGAGATTTAAAGAAATAAAAGCATAATTGGTTTTGGTTACAAACCTTCGTGCTATTTAAGGTGAATTTCCTAAATTTCTGAGCAAAAGAATGGGAGTAGTATTTAGTACTGAGTTGGGTATGTTTCCAAGGTGTAATTCCCCAGAACTACATGCCACCGTAGGATTAAGATTAAGCGCACTTAGTGGATAAGTTTGTGATCATTTAAGAGAAGGTTATACACCATGGCAAGAGTATAACACCTCTCCCCAACGTGAGGTTTTTCGCTTAGGGGAACAAGACATTGGACTACATGACGGTTCACATGGTTTATGTCGGTTAGAAGAACCTCCCAAAGTCCCTAAGTCCTAAAACACAATAACAAAATAAATTTTAGAAACTAAGTATAAAGGCTCACAGTTTTATTCAAAGATTTTTTTACATAAGACATTAGCTATGAAATTTTACCTTTTAGTTTATAGATGATAAAGGTGAGTACTTTTTACACTTAGCTTGCATTATTTGAAAACAAACTTAACTTCATTACTACTTATTTCACTAGCATAAAGAGTAAAAGTAAATCTTTTAGAACTAAGTGTTATGGCTCACAAGATTTATACAACATGCTTTATATCTCTCCATTTATGATTTTCAGCTTTCAGTTATTCAAGACAACGTGAGTTATTTACACTTAGCATGCATTCCTTATAAGTTATATGAGCATTAAGTTACTGTTTTACTTATGCATTCACCCCCACATGCTCAGTACATTCCAAAAGTACTGATCCACATATATGTCTATGTGCTACATTGTTTAATAATGTAGGAACTAGTTCAATTGTAGTCCATATAGTACATTCCAAAAGTACTGATCCACATATATTTCTATGTGCTACATTGTTTAATAATGTAGGAACCAGTTCAATTGTAGTCCATATATCACAATCAGACAGTTGCATATTTCAACCAACAGATGATGAGTCCTCCTACTTTGGGGACTTTAGTTAGATATTTCATGTACTTTAATTCCTTACTCATATGTATTGATTAGTGGTAGTTGGAGTCGCGTACCATCTACCTATAATCAATATTAGTAGAGGCTTCATAGATAGTTAGTAGAGTTGATATTTTTTATTTCAATTTTGTTTTGTATAAACAGAGTTGTAATCATTTTTGTATAGTTTTGTTTTTAAGATATTCAGTAGAGATATATTTTCCACTTACTTATTTTAGACTCATGTATTTTATCCAGTTAATCATGAGTTATGCCAGTACAAGAGTTAGCTTGGGATTACTTGTGGTCCTAAGCACCATGTAATAACTAGGGGGTAGCCTCGGGCCATTACAATTATGATTTTGATAATGTATAGGATAATTGAGCATAGATGAGTGGTTCATGGATGGTTTGATTTTATAGTTTGGATATGAGGTTGGCTCCGATCTACTTTTCTCTATGAAATTGTGTATTGTATAGATTTCATGATAGGTAGGGATTACATTATTGGTTTACACCTAGTAATATCATGACTTGCCCTATTTTGGGAAGTTAGAAAAAAAAAAGTGACCCAAACCTTATCCTAGAATACTCGTTATGGTTGTAGGTTCCTATCACACCAGATTATATGCTTGTTTAACTATATATTGACATAGAGGATTCCTTAGTATAAAACTTACCATTTTACTTAGTGAATATGATGGTATTCTCTAGTTAGACCCTTCTTGTAGATTTATTCCATTGTTTACCTTAGTGTCACGGTTTATGGTATTAATAACTTATTGAGTTATATATTGTTGGGCTCGAGCTGTGGTTATGATATCTATTGGATACCAGGTCAGTATTTTATCCTTTGAATGGATGTGGTTGTTGTTTATAGATGTGTAAACACTTATGGTTGTATTGTTTGGATACTAGTGATGACATGAATACATTTAGACGTATTTATGCTTAATAGTGGCGCCGGTCCAACAAAAATCTTGGTCTAACTACTATTTTCTAAAAAAGGACTATTTCTCACTTTTTAACTTTAAAACTTATTTTTAAATGAATGTCGTGCCATCTTTATTAATGACATATGTGTTTTAATACAAAATATATTACTTTGGAAATTAGACCAAGGTTGATTCCATTCTATTATTGATCCATTCTCTTTTTTACCACTATTTACTCATTTTAGTTGTGGGAGATTTCAACTCTTTCTACATTATTATACCATTTTAGTTTCAAACTCGATCTCCAACAATGGATTTATAGATTTCTACTAATTTAGCATGGGTTTAATTTTTAGCATTTGTTACATTCTTATTTTTCTCTGGTACTAGATGGAGTAGATTAGTTCTGATGCAATATAGAAGGTCTGGTTTAGCATTTGACAGTGTATACAAATATTCCAAGCTCCCTTATGGGCTCTTTTGTCCAATAAGCCACAGTATCAGAAAAGGATGGTCACTGTAGGTCCTGCCTTTGTGAGCTATAGAGTTGGCAAAAGTGCATACGAGTGGTATGTTATGGAACTTAGTTGGTTGATAGTACTAGATTATCCTTGCATTAATTCATTAACATGTATTACCTATCACTAGTATAATTATTTGGTGCTTATATCTAATGGTCTTATTGAGGGCTATATAGATACATGTTATGGTTATTGCTTTTTGATTGCTTGTTTCTGCCTCTTCGGGCTTATGGAGGTTCATTTGGGGTTATTGGTTGTCTGGTCTAGCCGATATATTATATTTGTTGTTATTATATAGTTTATAGCAGACTGGTTATGGATTGGTGCTCGAGGTTGTTGGTACATTCTGATTCCTTTTCTCATTATTATGGTAAGATTTATCATAATTATTCACCTTTAAGTTATCCATATTTTTGGTTGGAGACCCTGAGTAGACTAGAGTTAGCTCCTTTACCATTTATGATTTTTGGGATATTCGACTAACTTCCTCGGAGTAGTACCTTTATGTTTGTTTATCTGTATAGCGCATCTGCATACCAATTCTTCTCTAGATATTATTTTCATATCATTCCCTAATTTACTACTACTATTGTATTGTATATCTCTTTTTTTGTTATACTAGGACTAGCTATTTATTGAGCCGTGCTTTGTTCCTGATTACTGGTAGTATCGGTTAATTTACTCTTACTTTTCCATTAGGATTATTATCTTTCGTTGCTCGAGTAGTTACATGTAGTTTATATTCATGATTTACATGTATTTATATTTTTATCATCTTTGGAGCTCAGTCAGATGATGCCTACTGGGTACCTCATGTTTGGTAATCATATTGTTTTCTGCACTCTGTAGACCATTGTACGAGTTCTGACCGTTGATGTGTCCATAGTGCGGAGCGGCCATGAATTGGTGATTTACGATGAGCTCTTGGAATTTGGAATTGTTCTAGCTTTCCCTCTTATTGTTAGGATGATCTCTATTTATATAGTTCAGAGACGGCTTGTGTATATATATTTTATTCTTACTTTATACTCCCATTGTATTGGAAGCTCTAACATTGACTTCACAAGGTTTTGAGGATGTATTTACTTCCTTCTTGTCTTCTTTATCTATTATTTAGTTTTTATTCCTCTTTCTTATTATTTCATTACTTTCTATTTTAGACGATGGGTTTGCTTACCTACTAGCGGGATATGGTAGGTATCATCACGACCCTAGAAATCAGGTCATTACAGGATACGATTTCAATAAAGTGAAACAACTCTAGGATGAGCTTGCATCTTTGTCCGTAAATAATGCTACTACTTGCACTTGTGGTTATTTTAAGAAAACTGATAATGAGCGAAAATTTTATGAATTTCTACTGGTCCTTAATAAGACCTACATCCAAGTTTGCAGCGATATCCTCATGATGAAGCCTCTTCCCTCTATTGGTACTATTTATATTCTTTTAGCTGATGAACAACAAAGGCATGCTTTCTCCGCATCTCATTTCTCTTATCAGTCTACATCTTTTACTGCCTGAGCTTCCACTTTTTCTTCTAGTTCTGCTCCTCTATACTGTTTCTTTTGATGTTGGGTTTCCAAACAACATTTTACTTTTAAGGTCAACTTTGACCCTCTAAAATCTTCTTCTCTCTGCAAATACTACAAGAAGCTGGGTCATACCATTGATAAGTATTAGAAGCTCCATGGCTTCGCTTCACTTTTTAAATTCACTTAGACTACACCTAGAAGGACTGTTGCCTATGTTGAGTTTTATTTTCTTGGTACAGAGACTAATGTGACCAGTAAAAGGGTATGTTGAGGCTCGATTGAGAATTTTTATTTTTGTTCCAGTCTTATTTATCTTGTATTTATATTTTTTTTAAAGTTTGAAATTCTATATAAAGGACCCAACCCAGACGTAAATTCAGTTTTGATGTTTCATTTTCCTTATCACTTCCCCATAGTATTTATCTCTATTTTAAAAATTCTTCTGCAGACTTCATTTCTCATCAAAATTTTCTGTGAATTCTCATTGAGATTCTAAGCACTGCTATTTAATAATTTAAGATTAATTATTTTTAATCTAGTTGTATGATCTTGGGTGTATTTATGCACTAAAAAAGCACATTTTACTCATACTCCTGCTTAGTTCAGAATGAATTATCTTGTGTATGTGCGTTTTGCGATATTTTTGATCTAAATGGGCTATCATAAATTATAAGTAGTGTTTCAGGAGCAAATGGGGTATGCGGAGAATCAAGACGATAAAGGATACGTAAGACAAGGTCGATGGATAATAATCAAGCAAACACAAGCTACAGAGGAGCCATGCACTGCACACCCTTCGGCTATGCAATTGGCTATGTGAGTCACACACTTGGGCCTTATAATTATCCATGTGAGGAACACCATTAGTCCGTGCGATTGGCCATGCAAGGCATGCCCTACAAACACGTCTAAAAGTTGGTTTTCTATTGGTTTAAGTTGAGGGGCTGTTATGGCATTATATCTAATCCATTTGGGACTTGGTTGCACGAATTTTAGGGTTACATAATGATCACTTAGCACAATTACAACATATATTTTGATCAACCCAAGGTTGGGGAGAAAACAACACCTCAAGGTGGCTAGAACAAGGGTTCTTGTTCTGTAACTTTAAAATTTCTTAATTTTACTTGTTTAATTTTTGTATTATCTTTTTAATGTAAGATTATGATTGGCTAAGAAGCCTTTATGGTTAATGTTATTTTCCTAAGAAGCCTTTATGGTTAATGTTATTTTCGTATATGGTTGTTCTGACTTTCTTGCACTCAATATTTTAAAGATTCACGATCTTTAGAATAAATCTATATATCTTTTGTGATCTCGAAAGGACTAACATTAGATTACAAATGAAAATGTAAAAGAATGGATTCTCATCTTTCATAAGTGGAGATTTTATTAGTGTTATATGAGTATACCTAAATTTTTCCCATTTGGTTCATATATGGAAATAAATATAAATGCGTCTGAATTGGTTCCCACATTCCCACTCAACAATGTATTTGTAATGCTAATTTAAATAGATAACTAAAGGCTTGGAAGATCATAATCATGATATTAACCCCACGAATCAACAACTAAGATAAATAACTTAATCAATAAGATTGTTTTGATGTGCATGATTGTTCAACATGCATTGGCTCTGGAACCCTACTTGATATTGTTTCGACCCCATGCTTATCACCATTATTATAGTTTAGTATTTTGTTTTATCTTTAAACTTAAGGCATTTTTTTTCATTCATTTGAATAAGTAATCAAGAACTTGTTTAGTCTAGTGAATAGTTAAATGAAAAATCCTTGTGAGTTCAACATCTGGCTCTCAAAGAGCCACTGTAGTACTTGCTAGGCCACTTACACTTGTGTGTCCCAAAGTTGCATCAAGTTTTTGGCATCGTTGCTGGGGACATAGGTTAGAATTACTTATCTAGATTAAACTTTTTCTCTTTTTGAGTTATATATAGTTTTTTTTATAAAATTTTGTTTTACTTTTCTGTCGCTCTTTATGATATGTCATCTTGGATAATGATGGTTGAATGATGACAATTTTGATCTTTTTATGGAGGACCACACTTGCATGGTAATTTTCATGATGTTCAAGATAGAATATTGTGTACACCTACTTAATATTTTGAATAGAATATATGTCAGAGGTATGGTGGTCAGGATGGCCATAGGAAGGGCTAACCAAAAATTTTTCTCCTCCCCTGAAACCCTATTATGATCAACCTATTGTATGTGACGTTAGCAGAGAAACAGACGAAGATTGGCTAATGGAGGAAGTGCAGCAAATACTAATTCATGAATGTCATTAGGATGGTCTCATAATCATGAAAACCTAAATAAGTAGGGGAGAGATAAGCTCATACAAGAGATATCATAATTTGGCTCAGATTTCCATGACTTAGAAATCTAAATCAAAAGATTGAGATGTCTTATATTCTATAACTCCCCGAGTCTACACCTCGAACGTCACATGGTGCTCATAATCTCGAAGGACCACAAGCTAACCCATGATCGATAGCTGTCGCAATAACTAAATAATAATACTGTAGTACCCCAAACTTTTCTTCAGCCTAAATTGTATCTCTATAAGATTAAGTAATGACTTCCATAGTGAGTAGTGTTTAAATCATATAGAGTTTTCCTAATTTTGACTTTTTATCATGGAGAAAATTAAATTAGCTTTCCAATGATACCAATTTTGCCTAAATCTGGTATCAGAATAAAAATTTATAGACGTTTTATAGAGATCTGACCGAACTGCCCAAGAGCGATGGGCAGGCTGATAGACCATCGCTCTGGCCATTGCAATTGAGGTAGTAGACCCATTCACTGGCCAAGTATGACAGTCAGGCCAATGGACCATCGAGTTAGCGATGGACCATCGCCCAACCTGTCGTAACTAAGGCAGTAAGTCCCTGTTCTGGCCCAGGTGTAACGGTCAGACCGACGGACTGTCGAGCCAGCGACGGACCATCACAGGTCCCGTTCAGCATTTTAAAGCCATTTTTGAAAGGGCTTTTTGGTTTTTTTCCACTATTTTTAACACCTAGATATATTAAAACGAAGCATAGAACTTCAGATTCATCCAAAACATCAAGAACTGGTGTTTTCTCTCAAGATTAACCCTCAAGAGAAAGACCTAATTCCTTCTCCAATATTTTACTATAGTTTTTGCAAATGATTTAAGAATCAAGGTTCCCAAGTCAAAAACTTCAAGAACACTCACTCAAGAGTACGAAAAAAGAGTCTCAAGCAAGCTTGTTCATCTAAATTCATAATCTAAGGTATGTGGGGTATGAACAAGGACAATCCTTTCATCCTTATGACCAAAACTTATTTTAATAATAAAGATATATAATTTTACATGTTTTCTTGTGAAATTGAAGTATGGGTTTATACCCTATGCTATTATTTCTTCAGATTATGATGGTTTCAATGTTATAGAAATTGAAGTACATGAGTATGTTGAGATTATAATGCATATTGCTGAAAATTTCTAGATTTCTATATGATTTATGAATATATATGATATTGGGTATGAATTTTGATACGTCTTAACCTGAGATTGAATTATTAGTCATTAAGCCCTACTTGAGATTGTAATTTTAAGAACTTTGGTGCTATAAGCTCCCATGATTTGAGTATTTTGAGATTATTGAGAAAGTTTTGACCGTGATGGTCATAGTAGTTTTGAAATCCACTTCACTTAATAAGATTACAGATTTTGTAGTTGGTTTCATTATAAACGATGAGATTATTAAATGTGGATTTCCATGAGATGGGCGTAGATAATTAAAAGGGAGTAGTATTTAGCACCGAGTTGGGTAAGTTACAATGGTTTCATACCCCGGAACTACGTGCCACCATAGTATTGAGATTTATGGGCTCGAGGCCGAGATAGTGATCACTGAATTGAGGTTATACTTCCTGGCAAGAGTGTAATGCCTCTCTCCAACACGAGGTTTCTTCCTTAGGAGGACTAAATGTTGGAGTCCATGTAGCTTGCATGGTGTATGTCGGTTAAGAGAACCTCCCTGCTAGTAAGAGTAAATAATCAGTTTCTAAAGTAAAGTATGTTCCTTGAGTTATTTTCCCTAAAACTTAGAAAGATATCCTGGTCAGTAAAGATTTTTAGATACTAAGTGTACAGGCTCACAAACTTATTCAATTAATGTTTTACTTTAGATTTCAGTTTTAAAAATCTCAATCTTAGCTCTCAAATATAGAGGTGAGCACTTTACCACTTAGTCTATATGTTTTCAGAAGGGAATAGAACTACAGATTTCATAAATAGTATATTAACTCACGATATTTATACTATGCATACCATTATTTATAATTTACGAGCTACACATTTTTTTAAGATTATTCAAGCTATGTGAGTCAGTTATATCAGCATGCATGATTTTTATAAAGATTGATGATATTGTTGTTTTAAGTATTGTATACACCCCCTTATACTCAGTACATCCTCAAAGTATTGATCCACATATACCTCTGTGTGCTACATTGTCTCATAATGTAGGTTCAGGTGCTTAGTCTCAGCAGTGACAGTGATTTTTGCATACCTTTATCTACCCGTCAGCAGTTGGTGAGTCCTCATGGTTCGAGGACCTAATCCCTTGTTTTCAATCTTTATAGTAGTTGATTATTTCTTTTCAGTCTAGTTGAGTCAGTTGGGGGTTTTTCCCAATGAATCTCTAGTTCTTAGTAAGTAGAGGCTTGTCAGACTGTCGGTTGAAGTTTTGTTCCAGATTTCCAGCATTTGATATACAGATATTTGATTTCAATGATTTCAGTTCTGTTTTGATATAATATAACATTTATTATTTGGTTATTCATTCTGAAGTAAGTGGTATAAGTAGTAAAAAGCTCAAAGGGTTAGCTTGGAGCTACTTGTAGACTTAAGCACCATGTGACATTTCGGAATGAGATTTTAGGGCGTTACAAACTTAGTATCAGAGCCTAAGGTTCAATGAGTCCTAGGGATTCTAACAAGCCATGTTATGTAGAGTCTTGATTATTATGTGTAGTGCGCCACATATATGAGCAAGAGGCTACAAGACATTTTAGGAAAAAGTCATCTCTTTCTTTCATAATCTGTAATGCTTACAATTGTCTCTCTCTGCTATTAATTCATGCTCTTTTATGATAGAAAATGCCTCCCCAAAGAGCTAATGCCCGTAGAAATGATAACCAGCAACCTCAGCCTGTTGATCCCCTGAATGAGAATGTGTCTCATGCTGAGTTTCGGAAAGCTTTTTAGGAGTTAGCACAGGCAGTCATCATGAATGTCCAGGATAGTAACTAGGCTATAGTTGTGTATCAGCAAGGAGGTGATTTATCCGCAGCCAGGATTTATGATTTTATGAGGATGAATCTACCAGAGTTCTATGGGTCGAAGGCAGGAGAGGACCCACAGTTGTATCTTGATAAGGTGAAGAAGATCACCCAGGTTATGCATGCGACTGAAGAGGAGAGTGTGGAACTAACCTCTTATTATTTGAAAGATATTTCTTATGACTGGGTTGTGGTGTGGAGGAATAACAGAGGGAATGATCCTGCTCCTATGACTTGGCAGGTGTTCAAGGATGCATTCTTGGATAAGTTCTTCCCACTTAAGATCAGAAAAGTGAAGATAGAGGAGTTTATGAACCTGAGGCAAGGCTCTATGACTGTTAAGGAGTATTGCCTTAAGTTCAACCAGTTAGCTAAGTAGACTCCTGACTTGGTAGCTGATACCTGATCTAGTATAGGTAAGTTCGTGACCAGTGTATCTGGTTTAGTGTTAAAAGAGTGTTGGACTACTATGCTTAGTAAGGATATGGATCTATCCAGGCTGATGATGTATGCTCAGCAGATTGAGGCAGATAAGATAAGGGAGAGCGATAGAGTAAGGGGAAATAAGAGGGCTAGATCAGAATAGTTTGAGCATGGACAGACTAGATCCCATAGAGGGAACCGGCCCCAGTTTTAGAATAGTTTGTCTATGCCAGCGCCTTCATCATCTAGTACTCCCATACCTAGAAATAGGTAGGAGTAGGGGAATAGGCCTTCTATGTCCAATTGCCAGAATAGTGTAAGTAACAGACCTCGTTATCCTCTATGTACTAAGTGTGGTAGGGACCATCCCATTGAGTGCTTAGCCAATTAGATGGGTTGTTTTAGTTGTGGCAATATGGTCTATAGACTTAGAGAGTGCCCGCTTGCTAGGCAGGGGAGTAGAGATGTTTGACCTCAGACTCAAGCTACCAGTGCACTAGCTCCTTTAGCCCGTCCAGCCCCTCCTCAGGGCGCTTCATTCAGTATTGCTGGAAGTCAGCACTAGACTAGATTCTATGCCTTACCATCCCATTAGGAATAGAAGAATTCTCTCGATGTTGTTACTGGTATGCTCTGCATCTTTCACTTTGATGTTTATATGTTGTTGGACCCTGGGTCAAGTTTACCTTATATGACCTCGTTAGTTGATGTGAATTTTGAAATGAGTCTTGCAAGGATTCCTGAGCCTTTCCTGGTTTCTACTCTAGCAGGTGAGTCAGTTTTTGCTAAGAAAGTGTATAAAAAGTATCCCGTTACTATTCTTCATAGAGTCATATTTGCTGATTTGATAAAGTAAGATATGGTGGATTTTGATATTATTTTGAGTATTGATTGGCTTCACTCTTCTTATGCATCTATAGACTGTCGTACCCATGTTGTTAGGTTTTAGTTTTCTGATGAGCTAATTTTTGAGTGGTTTGGGAGCTCAGTATCTCCCAAGAGTCATTTTATATCCTATCTTAAAGCCAGAAAGCTAATATCCAAAGGTTGTATCTATAATCTAGTTTAGGTTAAGGACACTAAGTCTGAGGCTCTGACTATTCAGTCAGTCAGTATAGTTAATGAGTTTCCTGATGTCTTTTCGGATGATCTCTCAGGGATAACTCCTAATAGATAGATAGAGTTTGGGATTAACCTTCTTCCTGATACACGTCTTATTTTTTTTCCTCCATACCGTATGGCACCTGTAGAGCTTAAGGAGTTGTAAGATCAACTTAAAGATCTTCTAGACAAAGGTTTCATAAGGCCCAGTGTTTATCCTTGGGGTGCACTGTAATACCCTGGGAAATTTTTCGTTTAAATTTTATGTATAAACGTGTTGGGTTCTATCTTCTAGAGTGAATTATAAATTTTCTGTGTGGAATATCTTAGATTATGACCCACCATTGCGTAGAGTATCGAATAAGCTTTCCAACAATATGTGGATCATCCAAAACAGATATCCGAGCGATGAGTTATGAACATTCCGATCAAACTGTGAATAGTAGTGAACAGTAAAACGTGCAGGAAAAAGTACTGAGGCCTGGCGTATTTTTTCTCCAAATTTAAAATATCATAACTTCTTGTACATAATGATCTGGGTGATCTACTATATATCAACGGAAATCTCTGCGAGTCCTTTTTCCAATGAAATTGGTTTCATCCAATTTGTCTATCGGAGCAAAAAGTTATGGTCGATCTACTTCATCCTATCAAAAGTGAATTTTTGGATAAACTTTAAATGATCATAACTCCTCGTACACAGTGATCTGGGTGAGATACTATGTATCAACGAAAAGATATGAGAGTCCTCTTTCTAATGAAATTGGTTTCATCTCATTTTAATATCGGAGTAAAACATTATGGTTGATCTACTTCAGACTATCAAAATAGTCCATCAAAGGACAGATTTGAGAATTATTTGATTTTTAGGGGCGTTTTGGACATTTCTCCTCACCCAAAATCCATCCAAACCCTATATTAAAGCCTATTAGAAGCATTATATGTTATATTTCATCAAATTCCCTAAAAAGGAAAACTCAACTTCAAGAACCTCCAAAGTTCACCATTAATTCTGCAAATTTATTCAAGATTCCAAGTTCCTAGTTCAAGAACTCCAAGAACTATCATTCAAAGGCACGATTAATATCTCAATAATGAGTATCGATCTAAAGTTCATCATTCAAGGTATGCGGGGTTTTTCAACAAGAACTCTCTTTCGTTATTGTGCCCAAAAGTAATTTTCTTTACAAAGGCATGATTTTTATTTGATTTTTACGAATTTGAAGCATGAACCCATATCTTATAATGATTATTATGAAATCTTGATGTTTATGATTTTGAAAGATGAATTTATATGTGCGGAGATATAAAGCATGAATTTTGAATGATATTTATCATGATTTTGATATTTGGGTCGTGAATCCCCATTGGAAACTATTTTTTTGAGAAAGTGTGTGTTATAAGCACGTCAATGTTGAACATTTAAGATATTTTGAATGATTTGACCTTTTGGTCTTAATGGAGTTGTTTTTAACTCGAGTGTGAAGGAAATCTACAACGTGGTTGATTTTGATAGATGGGAAGCATGATGGCTCCCAATGTATATTTATATATTACTAAAATTATTTTGTTGTGAATTGTCTTTAAAATGATCTGAGCTAAGTTTGGGAGAAATCTTTAGCACCGAGTGGGAGGTATAAAGTGATCTTACTTCCCTAGAACAACATACCCCCGTAGGAGTGAGCCTGAGGCTGATTTATATTGTGATCACTAGTTTGTGTGGATTTGATATCGATAGTCCTACTCTGATGGTAAGGATAGGACGGCTCTCCCCAACGTGGGTTGTACGTTGGACTCCATGTAGCTCACATGGTTTATGTCGGTTATAGGATCTCCCAGTGTGTGTGTGTTTCCTTGTGTCTATGGTGAATGATGAAGTTATTTGAAAGTGGAATTGTGAAAGTTATTCTTTCGAAAGATTTAAATGATTTTTACATTATGAGAATTGATATTCTTGATGAACTAAAAGTGATTGACAAATTATATGATGACTCACATGTGTTATTGTACTTATTTTATCCTCTCATGATTATGATGATTTTCTTCGGGCTATGTGAGTCTTTCATACATCCTGCATATTTCTTATAAATATTTATGATGATGATGTTTATACAACTACATACACCCCCATATACTCGGTTCTTTTCCATGGTACTGACCCACATCTTCGGATATGGGCTGCATTTTCTCGAAATATAGGTTCAGATGCTCAGTTCTAGAAGAGTTTTCAAGAGTTGAAGACTCGACTCACTTCATCCCCCATGTTGACATTGCCTGATGGTACAGATGGTTTTATGGTTTATTATGATGCCTCTAGAGTTGGTTTGGGTTGTATACTGATGCTGAGAGGTAAGATTATAACCTATTCCTCTAGATAGTTGAAGCCGTATGAAAATAATTACCCAACCCATGATCTTGAATTAGCTGCTGTGGTTTTTTCTTTAAAAATATGGAGACACTATCTATATTGTGTTTATGTTGATGCGTTTATGGACCAAAAAAGCTTGTAGTATGTGTTTTCTCAAAGGGAGTTGAATCTTCATCATAGGAGATGGTTAGAGTTGCTAAAAGATTATGATATGAGCATGTTGTACCATCCGAGCAAGGCCAATGCAGTGGCAGACGCCCTTAGTAGATTGCCTATGGGCAGTGCTGCTCATGTGGAGAAAGATAAGAAAGAGTTAGCTCGGGAAGTGCATTGTTTGGCAAGATTGGGTGTTAGGTTGCTTGATTCAGCTGAGGGGAATGCTTGAATTTAGAGTTGTTCTGAATCCTCTTTAGTTTCTGAAGTAAAGGAGAAGCAGGACATGGATACTAGTTTGGTCAAACTAAAGGATTCAGTTAAGGACCAAAAGGTAGAGGTTTTCTTCCAAGGGGCAGATGGTGTGTTGAGATGTCACAATAGATTGTGTGTTCCATGTGTTGGTGATTTGAGGAAGAGAATTATAGCTGAAGCGTATGGTGCACGGTATTCTATTCATTCCAGTTCTACCAAGATGTATCGCGACTTGTGGGAAGTCTATTGGTAGAGTGGCATGAAGAATGATATAGCAGAGTTTGTGGTGAAGTGTGTAACTTGCCAACAGGTTAAGGTAGAGCACAAAAGGCCTAGTGGTTCTATGCAAGAGTTTGGTATCCCTACTTGGAAGTAGGAAGAGGTGAGTATGGATTTTGTGACTGGTTTTTCCCTTTTGCATCGTCATCATAATTCTATTTTGGGTTGTTGTAGACAGGTTAACTAAGTTAGTGCATTTCTTGCCAGTGCATACATCCTATACAACTGAGGATTATACTAGGTTGTATATCCGGGAGTTAGTCAGATTGTATGAAGTTCCCTTGTCTATCATCTCAAATAGGGGTACTCAGTTTACTTCTCAGTTTTAGAGAACTTTTTAGAAGGGTCTTGGTACCCAAGTGCATCTTAGTTCCTCCTTTCACCCGCAGATAGATGGTTAGGATGAGAGGACCATACAAACTCTAGAAGATATGTTGAGGGCATATGCTCTTGATTTCAAGGGTAGTTGGGATGAGCATTTGCCACTGATTGAGTTTGTGTATAACAATAGTTATCACTGTAGTATTCAGGTGGCCTCGTTTGAGGCTTTGTATGGAAGAAGGTGTAGATCACCCATAGGTTGGTTTAAAGTGGGTGACGCTGCTTTGGTTGGGCCAGATGCTGTGTTTGAGGCTATAGAAAAAGTTAAGTTGATTGGAGAAAGGTTGAAGATAGCCCAGAGTTATCAGAATACATATGTAGATGTGAGAAGAAGAAATCTTGAGTTTGAGGTAGGTGACTTGGTGTATCTAAAGATTTCACCCATGAAAGGGGTGAAAAGCTTTGGGAAAAAGGGGAAGCTTAGTCCCCATTATGTTGGCCTTATAGAGTTCTGAGTCATGTCGAAAAGTAGCATATGAAGTTGAGTTGCCCACAGATCTATCAGCTATTCATCCTATCTTTCACGTCTCCATGTTTAAAAAGAGCATTGGTGATTCCGTTGTTGTATATCCTTCGGAGAGCTCAGATATTCAGACCAATTTTTTGTACAAAGATATTCCAATTAAGATTCTAGACCATCAGATCTGTAGACTAAGGAACAAAGAGGTCCCTTTGGTCAAAGTTCTCTGGAGGAACCAGTTTGTTGAAGGTGCTACTTGGGAAGCTGAAGCAGACATACGAGCCAAGTACCCTCATATTTTCCTCGCAAACTCAGATTTAGCCGAAGGTACTACTCTTTCTTAATTCAGTTCCTTTCTAACCCTATATATTCATCTATATAGTTCTCTTCTCCATGAGTTCATGCATTCTCTGAAGTACTCAAAAGTTTAGAATAATGTAGAGTTAGTTTAGAAATTCATTCAGCTGTGTATTCTCTGTATTCTTAGCCTAGCTAGTGACATACGAGGATGAATATTCTCAAGGGGGAGAAATTGTAATACCCTAAACTTTCCTTAAGCCTAAATTATATCTCTATAAGATTAAGGAATGACTTCCATAGTGGTTAGTGTTTAAATCATATAGAGTTTTGTTAATTTCAAATTTTTATCATGGAGAAAATTCAATTAGCTTTCCAACGATACCAATTTAGCCCAAATTTAGCAGTAGAGTAAAAGGTTATTGACGTTTTATGAAGAACTGTCTGAACTGCCTAGTAGCGACGGGTAGGTTGATGGACCGTCGCACAAGCGATGGACCGTCGATTCAGCCATTGCAACCGAGGTAGTAGACCCATTCACTAGCCAAGTACGACAGTCAGGCCGATGGACCTTCAAGCTAGCGACGGACCTTTGAGCTAGTGACGGACCATCATCCAATCCATCGCAACTAAGGTTGTAAGTCCCTATTCTGGTCCAGGTGCGACGGTTAGATCGATGGACAGTCGAGCAGCGATGGACTGCCGCATGAGCCGTCGCAGATCCCCTTCAGGATTTTAAAGCTATTTTCAAAATGGCTTTTTGGTCTTTTCCACCCTTTTTAAGACCTAGATATATCAAAATGAAGCATAGAACTTCAGATTCATCCAAAGCATTAAGAACTAGGGTTTTCTCTCAAGATTAACCCTCAAGAGCAAGACCCAATTCCTTCTCCAAGATTTCACCATAGTTTTTGCAAATTGATTTAAGAATCAAGGTTCCCAAGTCAAAAGCTTCAAGAACCCTTACTCAAGAGTACAAAAAAGAGTCTCAAGAAAGCTTGTTCATCTAAATTCATAATCTCAGGTATATGGGGTTTGAACAAGGATACTCCTTTCGTCCTTTTGCCCAAAAGTTGTTTTAATTACAAAGATATATGGTTTTACATGTTTTCTTATGAAATTGAAGTATGAGTTTATACCCTATGTTATTATTTCTTGAGATTTTGATGGTTCTAATATTTTAGAAATTGAAGTACATGAGTATGTTGAGATTATAATGCATATTGCTGAAAATTTCCAGATTTCAATATGATTTGTGAATCTTTATGATATCGGGTATGAATTTTTATACCTCTTAACCTGAGATTGAATTATTGGTCATTAATCCCTACTTGAGGTTGTAATTTTAAGAACTTTGGTGCTATAAGCACCCATGATTTGAGTATTTTGAGATTATTGAGAAAGTTTTGACCGTGATGGTCATAGTAGTTTTGAAATCCACTTCACTAAATGAGATTATAGATTTTGTAGTTGGTTTCATTATAAACCACGAGATTATTAAATGCGGATTTCCATGAGATGAGCGTATCTAATTAAAAGGGAGTAGAATTTAGCACCGAGTTGGGCAAGTTACTATGGTTTCATACTCCTGAACTATGTGCCACCAGAGGATTGACATTTATGGGCCCAAGGCCGAGATAGTGATCACTGAGTTCAGGTTATAATCCCTGATAAGAGTATGATTCCTCTCCCCAATGTGAGGTTTCTTCCTTAGGAGGACAAAACGTTGGACTCCATGTAGCTCGCATGGTATATGTCGGTTAAGAAAACCTCCTTGCTAGGAAGAGTAAATAATCAATTTCTAAAGTAAAGTATGTTCCTTGAGATGGGTTATTTTTCCTAAAACTTAGAAAGATATCCTGGTCAGTAAAGATTTTTAGATACTAAGTGTAAAGGCTCACAAACTTATTCAATTAATGTTTTACTTTAGATTTCAGTTTTAAAAATTTCAGTCTTAGCTCTCTCATAAAGAGGTGAGAACTTTACCAATTAGTCTATATGTTTTGAGAAGGGAATAGAACTACAAATTTTAGAAATAGTATATTGGCTCACGAGATCTATAATATGCGTCCCATTATTCATAATTTACGAGATATATATTTTTTGAGATCATTCAAGCTATGTGAGTCAATTATATCAGAATGAATGATTTTTATAAAGATTGATGGTATAGTTGTTTTAAGTATTGCATACTCTCCCATATACTCAATACATCCTCAAAGTACTGATCCACTTATATGTATATATGCTACATTGTCTCATAATGCAGGTTTAGGTGCTCAGTCTCAGCAATGATAGTGATCTTCGAGTTCCTTTATCTACACGCCAGCAGTTGGTGAGTCCTCATGGTCCGAGGACTTAATACCTTATTTCAATCTTTATAATAGTTGATTATTTCTTTTCAGTCTAGTTTAGTCAGTTGAGGATTTGTTTGAATGACTCTCTAGTTCTTAGTAAGTAGAGGCTTGTCAGACTGTTAGTTGAAGTTTTGTTCTAGATTTCCAGTAGTTGATATTAACACATTTGTTTTCAATGATTTCAGTTCTGTTTTGATATAATATAACATAAATTGTTTAGTTATTCATCCTAAAGTAAGTGGTAGAAGTAGTAATAGGCTCAAAGGATTAGCTTGGGGTTACTTGTAGTCTTAAGCACCATGTGACATTTTGGGATGAGATTTTGGGGTGTTACAAATTCTGTATAATGCATTAATTAGGCAGAAATTTGCCATAAGGTTCAAAACTAAAATCAAAATACTAAACATGGAAAATCAATACTTAAAACTGGACAACTGCTTGTAAATACTTTAGTCTAAAAGACTCTAACTGTCTGAAGGTAGAGTTGATGGGACAAGTTCCCAACTAACTCTGACTACTGGAAGTATACTAAAAATGCTGAAATAATGACTCTGTCCTCGAACTATAAGGACTCATCACTAAGTCTGTTGCTGATAGTTTATGTTGCTAAGTGTGCTTAAGAGCCCGCGTGTCTGAACCTATGATAATAGACACCATAGTGCAAAATATAGGTATGGGTCAGTACTTTGAATGTACTGGTATGCTAGGTGAGGTAAGGCTGAATACATGGGTTCATATGCATGAATAATAACTGACTGAACGGAATGAATATAACTGAATGAGAGTGCATGTATATCTGAAACTACTGTAAATGCTGATTATGCAATGACATACACATAATTAAGTATACTGTAACTGAGATCATGTTAACAATGGGTACAGAATTCTGATAATTGAATGAATGATATTTGGTTTTACTGATACCGAATTACTGTATACTGAGTGACTATTTTTGACTGTCCTGATTCTGTGGAACTAAACTGAGTTCTGTACTTAGCTGGGTAACTGTATCTGGCAGTCCTAATTCTAAAACTAAAATAAGTTTTTTTATACTGAGTCTGATTCTGAAACTGTAGGAGTATTCATCTAACCAACATACCCCGAGTATGACTGAGTTGGGGTCCAACCTGTGACCCCAGTAGAAAGGGTGTTAGAACCTTGCCAAGGGATACTAACAATGGCTATGAGTTCACCCTTTCTGACAGAAAGCTCTTTCATCAACCCTCACTGGCAGGAAAACTCGTACGAGATATATCAATCCTATACTGGAAGGAAGACATCTCAGCCTACGCTATCTATGTAGTTTTGTAACACAGGGATTGCTACTAAGGTTCAAAACCTTTACTGACAGGAATGCCCCCATCCCTGGGTTCACTTGGTGGTGATTCCTACTCCCAACTGAGTAAACACTGAATTGATTTCTAGACTGTACGAGGCTTGAATGAACTGTTACTGATAGTGTTGTCTATCTGAACTAGACTGAGTTTAGTAAGTTCTAATAATTAATTGAGTACAGTAGGTTCTATTAATTGGTTGAATGAATTGAGTTCTATTATTTGTCTAAGTACTACTGGGCATGAACTCACTAAGACTATTCTGAAACTACTGTAAATCCAGGTAATCAGCTAGATTGTCAGGTATTAGATACCCCCAGGACTAGATATCGTAAATTGTAAAACATAGCAAAATCTTGAAGACATGTTAGCTAAACACATTGTCACCATTCATTCATTGAACTTGTATACATGCTAACATGATATGATTTCATTACTCAAATCACATGAACAATTCATCAAACACTTGGGGAGCATAACTTATACACATGACAATACTAAAACATGCAAGCATCATGATCAAAATCCCAAACTCACAAACTCAAGGGTTTTTAACATGAAACCATATAACAACACACACATGCTATTTGTTTCTCAAGAAACTTGTAATTAATCATGGCTTATAAACCCAACTACATTATAATCATTAATACAATCACATTCAACATGAATTTTATAAAATAACCCAACTTGTAATTTAAAAAGGATTCTTGAACTCCAAGGGTGGAAGAAAACCCCTGGATGAACACCTAACATACCTTGATGCTTGAATTTGTGAAGATTGATGATGATTTCTTGAAGTTTAAATTTGAAATCAAAAGCCCTAGGTTTTGTTCTTGACAGAAATTTGTGAGAAAGTGAGTATTTTTTTCCTATGACTGATTTAATCTCATATTTTTGGGGCTAAATACGGGTGGGAAAAGACCCAATTACCCCTCTGGATGTGGGCTTTTAATGACTGAAAAGCGTGCCCAGCGACGTGCATACCAATGTACCGTATCAATGACATCAACATGATAACCAACGTGCCGCATTGAGTTTGCATTGGTTCACTGGAATTGCACTATAAGCTAAGAAAAAATTATCTGTCAACGCAATGGGTGACATGATGTGTAGAGATCGCATTGACCCACTATTTTGGTCACCTGAATATAATTCAAACGAGGTCTAAAAAATCAAAAACTCACTCGAAATGACCTATTGACTCACCTGATAATGATTCAATCTAAGGATCGATATTTTAAGGTCATAAGGGTCATAGAATAGGATCGCCAACTTATGAAGGATAAAATAATTCTAAGTATAAACACTTAGCTGATATTTCTAAGTCTGGGATCTCTTTTCAAGCTTTAACAGACTGAGTTAAGATTAGAATTTTACGGGGTCTTATAATATATCCTCGTTTGGTACATTCGTCCTCGAATGAAACTGACTATACTGAGAATAGTGACAAACTGAATTTTTATATACCGAACATGCACAACTAAAGAATGATTATATGACTGAAAATACTGATATACTGAGTTATCATATTGACATGCATAACTGAAGCATGAATGAGTTCTGAAGACATGACACATGACTGAGCTATTTCATGAAGGTATGCATGATATGAGATGCTATGCAACTAAAACGATATAGAGTTGTAAAGGTAATCTGAGCATGGAACTAAATGAATTCAAGGAAAACTGTTACCTTGAGCTGAGTCTGAGTTTATAGAGAATAGGTAAGGATACTTAGTCCGTATATCTGCTTTTGCTTCCCAAGTAGCCCGCTCAATGGACTAATTTTTCCAAAGAACTTTATCTAGAGGAACCTCTTTGTTCCTTAGTCTGTGAACTTGAGAATCGAGAATTTTGATTGTGATTTCCTCATAAGAGAGGCTATTCTGGAGGTCAATGTCGTCTATCGGGACTACAACTGTTAGGTCACCTATGCACTTCTTTAGCAAGGAGACATGAAACACTGGGTGCACTGAAGCTATGTCTAAAGGCAACTCAAGCTCGTAAGCTACCTTTTAAAACAACTGAGAATTCGGTAAGGACCAACATATCGGGAACTGAGTTTTCCCTTCTCGCCAAACCTCTTCACTCCCTTCATAAGAGAGATTTTCAAATACACATTATCACTAATCTCAAAATCGCGATCCTTTCTTCATACATCTGCATATGATTTCTGTCAGCTCTGAGCTAACTTAAGCCTTTCCCTAATGAACTAAACTTTTTCTAAGTCATCAAATACCAAGTTAGGCTCTTCCACTGCAGCCTCACCCACTTTGAACCAACAAATAGGAGATCTATATGTCCTCTCATAGAGCACCTCAAATGGAGCCATCTAAATACTAAAATGATTACTGTTATTACATGCGAACTCAATCAAGGGCAAGTGGTCATCCCAAGTACCCTTAAAGTCAATGGCACAGGCCCTTACCATATATTCCAAAGTTTGAATGGTCCATTCTACTTGACCATCTGTTTAAGGGTGAAAAGCTATACTGAAGTGAACTTGGGTACCAAGACCCCTTTGGAATGCTTTCTAAAATTAAGAGGTAAACTGGGTACCTCTATCTGAGATAAGGGATACTGGGACTTTGCGTAACCTGACCAACTCTCAGACATAGAGTTTGGCATAGTCCTTGGCTGAACAAGAGGTAAGAACTAGTAAGAAGTGAGATGATTTGGTAATCTTGTCTGCAATAACCCAAATCAAATCATGCTGGCGACGAGTACGAGGCAAACCCATCAAAAAATCCATGTTTACTTCCTTCCACTTCTACATGGGAATGCTAAACAATTGTATGGAAACACTAGGTTTCTGGTGCTCAATCTTAACCTGCTAACATGTAGAGTATTGGCCATAAACTCGGCAATATCCCTCTTCATCCCACTCCACAAATAGACCTCTTACAAATTACGGTACATCTTAGTGGCCCCTGGATAAATAAAGTAACGCTCTTCTTACTTTTTTGAAAGAATTATTTGCCTCAAGTTATCTACACCTGGAACGTATAACCGACCCTGGTAACGCAACATACAATCTCCCCCTTGGGAGAAAACCTCTACTTTTTGGTTTTTGATTGACTCTTTCAACTTGACTAGACTGGGATCTCTGTCTTGCCTTTCCTTCACTTTGAAAACCAGAGATGATTCCGAACTATTCTGCAGCTACACACTACCTTCTGCTGAATCGACTAAGCAGAAACCCAGTCGAGTAAGCTGATGAACTTCCTGAACTAACTTCTTCTTACCATCCTCCATGTAAGTAACACTACCCATAGACATCCTATATAGAGCATTAGCCACTACATTGGCCTTTCCCAGATGATACAGGGCGCTTATGTTGTAGTCTTTCAACAACTCGAACCATCTTCTCTGATGTAGGTTCAGATCTTTCTGAGAAAACACATACTGTAGAATTTTATGGTCTGTGAACACATCAACATGTACCCTATACAAATAATGCCTCTAAATCTTTAAGGTAAATACAATAGTTGCCAACTCAATATCATGAGTTAAATAATTCTTTTTATGGGTCTTGAGCTAACTAGAGTCATAGGCTATGACCTTACCTCTCTACATTGAAACATACCCCAAACCAACTCTTGAAGCGTCACAATATACAACAAACCTATTGAAACCATCTGGTAAAATAAAAACTGGGGCTGTAGTGAGTCTAGTGTTTAACTCATAAAAACTCTTCTCAAAAGAATCTGACCACTAGAACTTAACTTTCTTCTGAGTCAATATGGACATGGGGGGTGCAATGGATGAAAATCCTTTAACAAACCATCCGTAATAGCCATCCAAACACTAGAAAATCCTAATTTCGGATGGAGAAATAGGTCTAGGCCAGTTTCTTACTGCTTTGGTCTTTTGAGGATCAACTCTAATTCCATCACAAGTAACTATATGACCAAGGAAAGCTACTAACCTTAGTCAAAATTCCCACTTTCTAAATTTTGCGAACAACTGATGGGTCCTGAGTATTCATAACACTATTCTGAGATGGTCTGCATTATCATGTTCACTACAGGAGTAGACAAGAATATCATCAATGAAGACTATAAAAACATGTCCAAGTACTGCTTGAACATGCGATTCATCAAGTCTATGAAGGTTGTTGGAGCATTGGTAAGACCAAATGACATGACTAAGAATTTAAAGTGACCATACCAAGTTCTGAAAGCTATTTTTGGAATGTCACATTCTCTGACTCTGAGCTGGTGATAGCCTAATCTGAGGTCCATCTTAGAAAAGTAGTTGGCACCCTAAAGTTGGTCAAACAAGTCATTGATTCTGGGAAATGGATACTTGTTCTTGACCGTGATTTTATTTAGCTGACAGTAGTCTATACACATTTTAAGAGAAACATCTTTCTTACACATAAATAGAACTCGTGCACCCCAAGTGAATATGCTGGGTCTGATGAATCCCTTATCTAAGATATCTTTCAACTATTATTTTAACTCTATAAGTTTTGCTGAGGCCATTCTATATGGCAGGATAGAGATAGGCTGAGTATCGGGAAGAAGGTCTATTCCAAAGTTAATTTCCCGCTCGAGAAGGACTCCAAGAATATCTTTGGGAAACACATCTGGGAATTCACATGCTACTGGAACTGACTCAAGATTAGGGACCTCTAAACGAGTCTCTAACTCGAATGAGATGATAGACACACCCCTTAGATATCATTTTCCTTTCCCTAAAGTATGATACAAGCTAACCCTTAAGTTCTGAAGTACTACCCTTCCACTCAAGGATAGGTTCATTCAGAAACTGAAAATGGATAACTCTATTTATGTACTCAACTGAAGCATAGCATGAATGGAGCCAATCTATGATGAGAATGACATCAAAATCTATCATCTCTAATTCTACTAGGTCTGCTGAAGTGACTATCAGAGATACCATAATCGAACAGTTCTTGTATACCCATCAGGCTATGATTGATTTACCTATTAAGGTAGAGACTCAGAAGGGTTCTTCTACGATTTTGGGACTGAATCCGAAGTCAAAAGCCATATAAGGAGTTACAAAGAATAAAGAAGCTCCTAGATCTAGAAAAGAATAAATGTGCAAATAATAAACTTGTAACGTACCAGTGACCACATCAGGAGAACTTTCCTGATCCTTTCATGACTGAAGTGCATAAAGCGTATTTAGGCATTGCCCACTGGTGGCATTGGAAGCGGCACTCTGCTGATTTGGGAGATCAAATCGAGCTGAAGGATGATTATGCTGACTCTGCGAACCCACCTGAGGACACTCTCTGACCCTGTGGCCTGGCTTGCCATATTTGAAACATACATCACTACCAGCCCTGCAGACACCTTGGTGGTTTTTACCATACTTCTAGGAAAAGGATTTGTTCGGACACTACTAACACTACCCTGGGGTTTAGGTCCTGGTGCCCTATTTTTATTACTATCTCTGAATTTTG
>NC_061111.1:92171704-92195917 GCF_002878395.1 Capsicum annuum
GGGTTTAGGTCCTGGTGCCCTATTTTTATTACTATCTCTGAATTTTGGCACAGAGAACTGGCTGAGGACAGAGTTGGAACTGAGGATTTTGGGTAAAACTGAGAACAACTCCCACCCTCTAACTTAGTCTGAGTAAATTTGAATCTACCTATTCTAGCTTTCTTGTTCTCTCTCTCCTTTTCCTTATTCTTAACCTCCTCTATCTTTTAAGCATGAACTATGAGCCTGGATATGTCCAACTCCTTAATCAACATTGCAGTCCTACACTCCTTGACCACACTATTAGATATGCCAAAAAATTTTTACTCATCTTAGATCTGCTATCTGCTACTACGTGAGGGGTATATCTGGCTAATTGAGTAAACTTGAGAGAATACTATTCCACTGTCATGTTTCCCTACTTCAGATTAATAAACTCCAAAACCTTCGCTTTTTTTAACTCCATTAGAAGAACCTATCCAAAAAAACAGTGGCAAACTCCTTCCATTTTATGGGCCCTTCATCAGCGACCCTCTTTGCCTTCCACTTCTTAAACCATGATTGATCCATATCCTCTAACTGATATGCAGCTAACTCCATGCTATCACTCTCATTCACCCCTATATTATCTGTGACTTTATTCATCTAATAAAGAAATTCCTGTGGGTCCTCATCTGACTTAGACCTGGTAAAGGCTGGTGGGTTCATTCAGGTGAAGTCCCAAATTCTAGCTGCAGCAGTATTGGCTACTGGGTTGGCTGGAATAGTAGCTGGGTGTTCATTTTGGCCTGACACAGAATGAGCTAGAGTGGTGAAAGCGGCTCTAAAATGTACATGGGAAACATGCTCGTCCAAGGGATTGGCATGAACGGGCGGAGGTGCTGGCTAGCTGATTTCTTATTCTTCTTTTGTTGCTCTTTTTGAGAGGCATGTTCTGTAAATGGAAGTAAGAAAAGGATTATATTGAGAGTGTAAGTAGAGCTCATGCTCACTCATATGATATAAACACTGAAAGAAGGGAAACTTTACCTAAAATGCCATATAGCCTCTTGTCCATAAGTGTGGTGCGCTATACACCCATGCATAAGACTCTAATAGATGTGGATTTCAGACTTCCTAGGGCTCTATTGAATCTTAGGCTTTGATACAAAGTTTGTAACGCCCCAAGTCTGCACTCCAGATGTTACATAGTTCTCATAATCTCAAAGGACCACAAGCTAACCTATGACTGGTACCTGCTGTAATCACTGAGTAATAATACTGTATAATGCAAAAATTGGGTAAAAATTATCCATAAGGTTCAAAACTAAAATTAAAATACTAAATATTGAAAATTAATACTGAAAATTAACTTCTGCCTATAAATACTCTAGTCTGAAAGCCTCTAACTGTCTGAAGGTAGAGTTGATGGGACAAGTCCCCGACTAACTTTGACTACTGAAAGTATACTGAAAATGCTGAAATAACGACTCTTTCCTCAAATATGAGGACTCACCATTAAGTCTGTTGCTGATAGTTTGGGATGCAAAGTGCGGTCAGGGGCCCATGCATCTGAACATATGATATAAGACATCATAGCACAAAATAAAGGTATCTGTCAGTACTTTGAATGTACTGGTATGCTAGGTGAGGTAAGGCTGAATGCATGGGTTCATATGCATGTACAATAACTAACTAAATGACATAAATATAATTGAATAAGAGTACATGTATAGCTGAAACTACTATAAATGCTAATTATGCAATGATATGTACATAATTACGCATACTGTAACTGAGATCATATTAACACTGGGTACGAAATTCTAATAACTGAATGACTGATATCTAGGTTAACTGATACCGAATTATTGTATACTGAGTAACTATTTTTGACAGTCCTAATTCTATGAAACTGAACTGAGTTTTGTACTGAGGTGGGTGACTATATCTGGCAGTTCTGATTCTAAAACTGAACTGAGGTTTCTTTATACTGAGTCTAAAACTAAAACAGTGGGAGTGTTACTCTAACCGACATACCTCAAGTATGAATGAGTAGGGGTCCAACCCATGACCCTAGTTGGACAGATATTCGCACCTTGCCAAGGGATACTGACAATGTCTATGAGTTAACCCTCTCTGACAAGAAGCTCTTTCGTCAACCCTTGCTAGTAGGAAAACTGGTACGAGATGTATCAACCCTAGACTGGTAGGAAGACATCTTATCCTATGCTGGCTATATAGTTCTATAGCACAGGTATTACTACTAAGGCTCAAACCCTTTACTGACAGGAATTTCCCTATCCCTGGGTTCACTCGGTGCTAATTCCTACTCCCAACTAAATAAATACTAAACTGATTTCTAGACTATACTAGGCTTGACTGAACTGTTATTGATAGTGCTATCTATCTGAACTAGACTGAGTTCACTGAGTTCTGATAACTGACTGAGTACTCTGGGTTTTATTAACTAGCTGAATATACTGAGTTCTATTATTTATTTGAGTACTACTAGGCGTGACCTCACAAAAACTATTCTAAAACTACTATAAATCTAGGTAATCAGCTAGGTTATCGGGTATTAGATACCCCCAAGACTCAATAGCATAAATTATAAAATATAGAACAATTTTGAAGACATGATAGCTAGACACATTGTCACCATTCATTCATTAAGGTATTTTAGAAAACACGTGCATGGCATGAAATTGTATACATGCTAACATGATATGATTTCATTACTCAAATCACATGAACAATTCATCAAGCACTTGGGGAGCATAACTTATACACATGACAATACTACAACATGAAAGCATCATGATCAAAATCCCAAACTCACAAATTCAAGGGCTTTAATATGAAACCATATAAAAACACACACATATGCTATTTATTTCTCAAGAAACTTATAATTAGTCATGTATTATAAACCCAACTACATCATAATCATGAATACAATCACATTTTACATGAATTCCATAAAAGAAGCCAACTTGTAATTTAACAGGGGTTCTTTAACTCCAAGGATGGAAGAAAACCCTTAGATGAGCACCTAACATGTCTTGATGCTTGAATTTGTGAATATTTATGGTAGTTCTTGAAGTTTAAATTTGAAATCAAAAGCCCTAGGGTTTGTTCTTGAGAGAAATTTGAGAGAAAGTGACTATTTTTTCCCTAGTACTGATTTAATCTCATGTTTTTGTGACTGAATACGGGTGGAAAATGCCCCAATTACCCCTTTGGATGTGGGCTTTTAATTATTGAAAAGTGTGTCCAATGATGCATATACCGACATGCCACATCGATAGCATCAGGGCAATAACCAACACGTCGCGTTGAGTTTGTGTTGGTTCACTAGAATTACAATGTAAGCTGGGGAAAAATTATCCATCGATGCGATGGGAAATATGACGCGTCGACCCACTATTTTGATCACCTGAATATGATTCAAATAAGGTCTGAAAAATCTAAAACTCACCCTAAGTGAACTATTGAATCACCTGATCATGATTCAATCCAAGAATCAACATTTTAAGGTCATAAGGGTCATAGAATAGGATTGCCAACTTATGAAGGCTAAAATAATTCTATGTACAAATAATTAGCTAAAATTTCTAAGTCTAGGATCTCTTTTCAAGCTTTAACCGACTGAGTTAAGCTTAGAATATTACGGGGTCTTATTTGTTCAATTACCAAGAGTTATGGATACAGCAAGTCTATGGAGAGAGAAGAAGAATTTTAACCATTCAACTGTCATTTTTTACTGGAGTCATACATTGAGAAGGTATGTAAAAGTAAACATATGCCATATGGTGTATGTTTGGAAGTGAGATGTATCAAACATTATTTGAACCACTTTTGTACATTATTTTCTGATGATGACATGGATATGAAATCATATAGACTAAAGGAGGAGTTATAGAATGAGGTACAAGACTTCTACATTCTGTAGTTTGCACCCGGCAAGAGAAAATACAATATGACTCAGTTTAGGATCAAGTAGTTATACCTGCACCACTCAGTACTTGGCTACACTATCTTTTTATCACTACCATGTGAATGAAAAAGAATAATAATGTGATGTTGTGGGTGAAATTCATATCCTTAAGGTGGAAAAAAAGCTGATAGATTGTGTTACGACGCTAAATTAATTGCTTGTGGAAGAAAACCCAATGTTCAGTAAGTAGATTGTTTTTATTTTGTTTTATTATTAGTATCACCTTTGATTTTATTTTTATAGGTTTAGGGGATGTTTGATGTACCCTAAATCTGAGCTAAGAAGCATGGAAAGATAAAGTTTGGGGTCCTTCAGACCTCTTGATGGAAAAACTAGAATTTGAGATGTTTCTAGCTAGGCCTAAAGAACCCAAGTAATAATCCTAATCTTTATTCTTTAATTTATAATTTTGGGAACAAAGTATGACTTTTAGTGTGGGGTGGAGGAAAATCTTTAGATTTACATGTAGGTTGAAGTGTGCTATTGGAGTCTTTTGGTTATTTGCTTATGTTACTGAAATTTGAAAATACAAAAAGATTTTCTTTTAGTTGGATTTTGTTTTATTTTATTTTTAATGTTTTTCGGAGTACACTGTGTCCACCCCTTGTTTTTTTTTTGGTTAACTTTTGAGGGGGTAACATTTGAACTAACTATCTTTTGATTTTTTATGAGTACTTTAAAAATATTTTAGTCATAGTTTAGGAACTTTTCTTGACGATGGATGGATGACGTCTGTCTTGAGGAAAAAATAGTCATTAGGATTTAATAAATATAACTCTTTCACTAATTTGATATTAAGTGCTTTTTCTATGCTGCATGACTACATAATGCAAGTTCGTTTTGAATTAAAAGCATGTTGAATGAGTTGAATGACTATGTTTGAGGAACCTAGGCTCATTTATGTGACTCTTGTTTTAGGTTAGGTTAAATTGAATTCATGTGATCGCTTAATTGATAATTCATATAGATCCTTCTTGATTTGAACATGTGCATTGTGTGTAAGGTTTCTCTTTGTTATATTCCATGCTTACAAATTGATGTCTAGACCTTACTCGATGTGTTTACAAAGTAAATAAATAATTCTGAGTTTAGGAGATGATATAGACATTTCTTAGATAATCATGTTTTATACCTTCTTGATCTACCCATAATTCATAATCTTACTTAGCCTTGTTGAGCCTTTTGCATATTCTTTGGCAACCATATATGTAGCTTATTCCCTTTCTTTCAATAGACCGTTATTTGATTAAAAATTCTAAGAGAATTAATTGAAAAATAAAAGTTGTTAAGGTGTGAAAATTAAATAGGAAAAAGTGAAGTTGAAACCCTCAAAATAGTGGCTAATGGTGCATAAACTTTAATGTGTTATTAGGTAGGGAGTGAAATTTAAATAGAACAAAGATGCTTTATAAGGACAATTAAATACTCCTTACTTTAGAAGATGTATAATCTATCTTAAGGAGATGGGCGAAACAAAGAGAGTTATGGAATAGAAAAAAGGTGGAATATAGGTGGTTAAAGTTTGAGCTTTATGAAATGTGCGATGTATTAAAGTGCATGGGAAAACTAGTCACTATTCTTGTCCAAAATAATTTCTACCTGGCCCTTTATCCTACTTTACAACCCATAAAAGTCCTACTTAATCTTGAGCTTTGATATTCTTATATTAGTGGAGTACTACTCTAAGGACAAACTTGTCGTTTATCATATGTGACATGTAAAATCTTTATGAAAGAGTGGAATATGATTCTTAAACCCATTTTTGTTATACATTGTATATTTGTTAGTGAATATGGGTAACTCTTTTGTGGTGAGGACACATTTTTAGTGATTAATAGGTATCTTATATGATTTTATGGTTGTATAATTGATGTGCTATAGAAATATAGCATTTTCAATGCTTAAAATGAGTAAAATATGCAGGTTTATGAGGTTACTTTGTTAGATATAATGCATTTTGGGTATGTTTAGTAGGAAATAATATTTTGGGTGCTAAGTTCATGAAAAAGGTGAAAAAGGTGTTTTGGCTACTTTTTGGAGCAATTATGGATGTTTGGGACACTTTCTAGATTGATCATGATTAAAGCATGTTTGAGAATTGAAGAAGAGCTAAAAAGATGACTCCCGGTACCTACTGAGTCAATATGTTGACTACAAGTAGGACCAACGGACCGAAAGTAGGAAAAGTGCCAGAAGTCCAAAATCTCGAGTGCTGAACTTGCAGGATTTTTTCATCCGCAACCTGCGCCCTGTACCTATGATCACCCTACTAACCATAGGTACTACCTACGCCCAGGGTCAGGGAGAAAGTGCAGACCGAAAGTGGTACCTGCTCCTAAGGTCAGGAAGCAGGTACAAACCACATGTGGCCACTGATCCTGTTTTCTCCTATTTCATTCGGGCTTTGGTTTTAGGGTTTCCTCATGTACTATAAATACCCTTTATGAGTTTTTAGTTGAAAGAACATACTTTTTTTATTCACAAACATATTTTGATTCCATGATCCAATTTTGATCTTGGGATTCTTTGTATTGACTTTGGTTGATTAATCTAGTTATAGTTATGGGTTTTCTACTTCTTATTATTGTTATTTAATCTATGCTTTTGATTATGAATGTTGTTGATTTCTTCACAAGTATGAGAGGCTATAAACCCATGTCTAGGGTTGTGGAAATCCTGACAGGTTGTCGATGTAGAGGAAGCGCAATTGTTGTTCTGAATTAATACCCATGCATGTATTAGTTTAACTTTAATATAATAGTTTTTTTAATGGGTGGCCAACATTAAGATCCTTCCTATATTGTTTCTACTTACTTCAAAAGAGTAGTAACTAGAAAAATATAATGACAATAGTAATTTGGGGTTTAACTATCGATCCATGCTACCAGGTATTATCTAAATAAGATGGTTAGATTTCATCTAATAACTAGAGACTCAAAAGGTAATAGTTAACTAGGATCAAGATTAGGGTTAGTGATACAACATCCTCATACTTAAAAGGTAAATGGTGAAATCTGTCTACTCGTCTTGTAGATGGTACATAACTTATCGATACTGCATGTAAGGTATATGGTTGGTTCAAGATGGCATGATAAGCCTATATAGTTGAGAAGCTAGGGCGAACACAATCCTAGTGTTCACCAATGTTGATTATGATTGAAGTAGATATTTTCTCCCTAATCGATATTGCTATTGAAATCCTCTATTTTTTAATTTAGCCCATTGATTACAGCATCTGAGATCCACAAGTCCACATATTCTATTGGGATTTAACCCCAACCTTTCTTGGGTTTATATATTAGACAGCGACAGTAATTATCTTTAGAGTGAAGGTGTAGCTTGGGCATTATCAAATTTTTGCACTGTTATTGGGGAGTATGGTGTTGATATGTGAATTGAACTCGTTAAAGTTTATGGGTCTTTTTTGTTTTTTGTCCTTAGTTGGGTATACATCGATGTGTGCCTAACCCATAGAGTAGAGACAATTCCTTAATCCCACTGAATCCAAATCAGAAGAGGATCCTACAAACACCTAGTATGCTGACAAAACTAAAAAGAGAAAATCTTCCTGAAGGAGTTCATAATGATGTACCTCCCCCTTCTCCTAATGGAGTTCAATATATTTGTTCGACAAAAAAGAATGCTTTTAGCATAAGTTGCTAATGACAGGAGGGCAGTAAAAGATGCTTAACATATTGTTTGACAGGTAGAGTTAGCTGAGCAAAGATATGCAACGAATAATCGAGCAGTACTTGGTGGAAACAAAAATAAAGTTTGAGGTAGCCGAGCCCATGTGAACCCAATATACCAATACTTGTAACTAGATAAAGATGATGAAGAGGATTAGCGAGATATTGATCCAACAAAGTCTAGAGCCGCTATTCCTCCTGTTTTAACCCTAGGCATTAAGTTTAATATATAGAGTGTTGTGATCCAACTCTTATACATGAAGGGTCAGTTTGTGGGGTTGACTACAGACAATGCAAATATGTATCTAGCCAATTTTACTAGAATTAGATCGTTATAAACATATACATGGGTGAATCTGGAGGTGCTTAGACAGAGGTTTTTCTCTTTATCAATTACAGGAGAAACATCTTTATGGTTAGGGGAACAACTAAGATGGTCTATCACTATATGGAATAAGTTGCATAGACAATTCTTGAATAAGTTCTTTCCTCCATCTATGGTGTTGTAGCTCAAGAAAGAGATTTATAATTTTGGCCAGCTGAAGTCTGAGTCTATGTATGAGGCTTGGCTTAGTTTCAAGAATAAGTTGAGTATGGTGCCTAAAAATCATATTTGAGGAACGAACATATTAGAGTTATCCTACCCATGATTCTACAGAAACGGTATTTATTAATAGGCAGAGGTGTATCAAGATAGCTATGGTTGCATCTTCTCATAGTCCACCCCTACCACTATGGCCTCCGCCAGCAAATAAAACCTCATCTGGGAAAGAAAATGCTACGGGTGCTTAGTGCATCTCAGGTATGTTCTCACTTCCCTTCATTTTACTTTGTTTTAACACATAGATGACTATGTACAGTTTTTAGCTAGGAGTGGGCGTGCCATGGCATTGCGGGTTTTTGTTGCATGCTTCTTTTCCTGTCGGTCGCAGTATGGTTGTTGAACAGGTATATCTAGGCTTATTTGTGTCGTATTGTATTTTATTTCACATTGTTTTGTGTATTTATGTAACTAGAAGATTTTTAAGTATTTAGAACAGTAGTCATGTTTTGATTGATTTTTGATACCACTCTAAAGTTTTGTGTTGTAGAACTGTGTGATGTAATATGTGTTAACATTGGTGATCTTGTTATGGCATTAGATTTATGGATATGGTAATCACTTGCAAATAATTTCATTAACTGGATAGGTAGTAGTAGGTAATATTGACTTTGTCTTAGTTCCTTTTATGTGCTGAATTTAGAACTTGCTTGATTAGTCTTGTCTAAGTTGAAAGATAGTCGATTCAAAAATGATCATAGGCCATTTTTTATTGCAGTCCACTTTTAGCCTAAATGATCTTTCATGTGTGAATTATATCCCTTGATCCCCGTTTTAAGCCTTGTAGCCTATTTTTCTTACTTCTCCTATTCACTTTTGATTTGGGCTATAATGAACCTATTTTGGACCTGGTCCTCATTGGACATTGTAAACCTCAACTCAAGCAAAATACCTAAGTTGAAGGTGGCTATTATAGGGGTACGTAGTGTAAAGTGGGTATGTAGAAGTGTAAAATAATAGAAAAAATTAGTAGGGCTGGTTGTGGCAGAAAAAGTAAAAGAGAAGAAAATTTTTGAAAAAGTGAAAAAGAGAGAATAAAAGACCACATCCAACCTGAATGTGCAATAAATAATAAAAAGGAAGAAAAAGGGCAAAAATAAAGTGAAAATGGCTAGTAAGTGAGACCCCAAGGTTAGTGTAGTGCCAGGAGGCTTAGTCACTTGATATGTGCATATGTACCATACCAGCAACTAAGCCTACATTATAAGCCCAGAAAAGTACTATAGTGATCCTAACTTGAGTATCTAAAAACTAACGTAAGGAAAATAAGGGCAAGCCTTTAGTATTTGACATGCATATTTGACATACATTGATTGAAACTTCTTTTCTTAGTGTGAGAGTCTCTTGACTATCCCTGCATTAAGATGTATTATTTCAAATGAGTGAGTAGGACATCCTTGTTGTGAGGGAACTTGAGTCATATTCCTGGTTATTTGGTTGTTTCGGGTAGTGTAACTTGTTTATATGAGTGGTTGTCTATTTCCAATGTGATTGTCATGCCTTGATCCTATTGTGTTACATTATTGTGCTTCATGTTCATACATAGTTGATTTTTAAAAGTTTGACAGGAGGGGAATGTTGTGATTTGAGCTTACAGTATTGACTGACCACCTTGAATAGCTTAGATTCTCCTAGTTAAGCGTATTTTTGTTTTTGTTGTGTTTAGTTGCCCGAGGACATGCAAACGTTCTAATTTGAGGGTGTTGATGTGCTATTGAAATACATCACTTTTGATATTTAAAATAAGGAAAATATGCAAGTTTTTAAGGTTATTTTGTTAGATATTATGGGCTTTTTGTATGTTTTATAGGAAATCATGTTTTAGATCCTAAGTTCATGAAAAAGATAAAAAAGTTGTTTTGGCTATTTTTTGAAAAAATTATGGATGTTCGGGACACTTTTTAGCTTGATCATGATCAAAGCGTGTTTGAGAATCGAAGAAGAGATGAAAAGATAACTCCCGGTACATACGGACCGCAAGTTGGAAAATCAAGTTCCAGAATTCCAAAATCTCAAGAGCTGAACTTGCAGGCTTTTTTCATCAGCTAGCTACCCCTCACCCTGCTGACCATAAGTACTACCTGTGCCTAGGGTCAGGGAACAAGGGTAGACTTCCAGTGCTACCTACTCTCAAGGTTAGGGAGCAGGTACAAAGTACATGTGGCCACCGACCTAATTTTCTCTTATTTCATTTTGGCTCTGGTTTTAGGGTTTTCTCGTGTACTATAAATACCCTTTATATTTTTTTTGTATAAAAAACTACACTTTTGATATTCACAAACATATTTTGATTCAAAGATCTGATATTGATCTTTGGATTCTCTTGTATTTACTTTGTTTGATTAGTCTAGTTAAGGTTGTGGGTTTTTTACTTCTTATTATTGTGATTTCATATATGCTTTTGATAATGAATGTTGTAGATTTCTTTGTAATAATTAGAGTCTAGAAACCCATAGCTAATGTTGTGGAAACCCTGACAGATTTTTGAAGTAGGGGAAGTGCTATTGTTGTTCTGAATCTATACCCATACATGTATTGCTTTATATTCAATATAATAGTTTTCTAAAGAGGTGGCCAACATTAGATCTTGCCTAGATTATTGCTACTAAGTCCAAAAGAGAAGTTGTGACTAGGAAAAGATAATGACAATGGTAATTTGGGATTTAATTGTTGATCTATGCTACTATGTATTATCTACGTAAGATTGTTAGATTTATCTAATAACTAGTGACTTAAAAGGTAATAGTTAACTGGTATCAAGATAATGGTTAGTAATACCACATCCTGAGACTCAAAAGGTAAAGGGTGAAATCTGTCTACTCTTCCAAAAGTAGATGGTACATAACTTATCGATTCTGTATTCAAGGTATCTGGTTGGTTCAACATAGCACGATAAGCCTATGGAGTTGAGTAGCCAGGGGGGACATAATCCTAGTGTTCACCAACATTTATTACGATTGAAGTTGATGTTTTCTCCTTCTTTGATATTGTCATTCAAATCCCCCATTTACTTTTCCAGTTTTGTCTGTTGATTACAGTATCTAAGATCCATAAGTCCACGTATTCCCTAGGGATTTGACCCCAACCTTTGTTGGGTTACTATATTTGACTACGACTGCATTCATCTTCAGAGTGAAAGTGTATCTTGGGCGTTATCAGTAATATTTTTGAAATTGCTAATTATGTGGAGTCAATTCTTAAGTCTTGGAGGTTTTGAACAGTTATTCTTGTGTTTGAAGTGTATTATGTCACGTGGTTGATTTGAGAAATCTACCTATGATAGTCATTGTAGTGATAGCATAAATGTCTTTTTTTGATTGGCGATGTTAGAGTCCTTAATAATGTAGAAGAGTGTAAAGAGTTATTCGAGGACAAACAAAGCTTTAAACCTGGGCGGTTATCTTGAGAATATTTATACACCAAAATGCTTACCCATACTTTAGATGAATTTTGATAATGAGTTGTTTTGTGTATGTGTGTTTTTTAATGTGTTTGATGTAAATTGGCTTGCATATATGATTAGTAATATTTCAGGAGCAAATGTGGTATGGGGAGAATCAAGACGACCATGGATACGTATGACAAGGTCGATTGGATGATAATAAACAAGCATAAGCTCTACAGATGTAGAGCTGCACACCCTTAGGATGTGTAATTGACCATGCGAGGTACACTTTGGGCTGTATGATTGGCCATGGGAGGCACACCTTGAAGACGTGTGATTGGCCATACGAGGCTCACCCTCCAAACACATCTGAAAGTTTGATTTTATGTTGGTTTAAGTTGAGGGAATATTTTTTCACTATAGCTAATTGATGTAGCCTAAATTATACCTCCAAGAAAGTACAATACATTCACCATAAAATATAGAACCCAGCAAAGGCTGGGGCCGAACCCACAAGGAGTATGGCAAATCTCTATCAAGAACTTACTAAGGTAGCTAAGGTGTAGAAAAATGAATGGGGATTTTTTGAACGTAGTAGCAGTAGTAAAAAATCTTGGTTGCTTTAGATTGAAATCAATATTAGATGAATACTAGGACTGTGTTCCCCCTGACTTCCTACCTCTGTAGACTTATCATCCTCTGTCAAACTATCTTAATACCTATCATATAAAAATGGACAATATATGTATCACCAGCTATCTTATGAATGCCTTTGGTATATTTCATTCAAAACCTTTTGATTTTCTAAGTGTTGCATTACTAACCCTTGTCTTGGATCCCAGATTAACTATCTTTTTTAGGGTACTAAGTTAATTAGATGAGGGTTGATAGTCTTAAGTTACTATTGTGATTTTTTATCCTAATCTCAACTTTTCTTATGGAGATGGTATATAATACAAGCGTTATGCAGTAGTTATGAATGCAATCAAATCTAAGAAGATCATAATACATGAACAATATTGATCAAGAATGACTTAGTACTTTTTCTACTTCGTTATTCTGTCAGGGTTTCCACAACCCTAGTTAGGTGGTTTAGCTTCTTATGTTTGCAAGAATATCCATTGAATTCATAAAACAAAGCATATAAATAATCTTACAAAATATTAAGAATGAAAACCAGAATCTCAAATTAATATTCAACTGTAAAAAAAAAAACAATGGATTCTAAGATCAAAAGTCAAATCTCAAAATCAATAGAGTATTGTGAATATAAGGAGTGCGTAAATTAATACAAAATCATCCAAGATGTATTTATAGTTTTACAAAATAACCTAAATTTCTAAACAAAAATAAAATAGGAAAATAAGGTCAGCAATGGGTACACCTCACACAATGAGTTGTCTGGACTGGGGCTATCTACTTGTCAGCTTTGTTTCCTATCTTTCGTGATCTTTGGTGACAACGCATCATGTATCCCATTGAGTTATTAGATAGTCTCGTTGCCTCTGTAGTGAATTTTCTTTTTTTAGGTCTTTTCTCCCATTGCTCCAAACTATCGTCATGACGAGTCGTAGTTAGATCCTATGGCTTATTACCAGCCTCATCTCCACTGGGCTCCAACTAGTACTCTTTGAAGAATTTTTCTCATTGTTGGTCAGAACAATCTTTCGTACTTCTAGTAGTTAAATCCTACGAGACGAAGCCAGTTTCTACTTTGTTATTCTGCTTAGATCCCTTGACTGGTCACCCTATGTCATGGACAACAAGTGGTAGAGTCCCCCAACAACACGTTTTCCCAGTAGAGACTTCACTTTTTAGAGCTTTTTCTTCTTATTTTGTTCTATTCACTTCCAACCCTATTTTTCTTCAACATAAACACAAAAACTAATCATATCTAACAAAATGACCTAAGTATTTGCATAGTTTTATAGTTTTAAGTATAGAAAGTTTTATGAAACCATGGAACATCACTAATACATTTGGTACTTAGTTGCACAAACTTTTAGGTTATATAAATAACACTTAGTGACAATGGCAAGATATCTTTGGATCAACACATGGTTAGGAAGGAAACAATAGCTCAAGGAGGGTAGAACAAGGGTTCTTATTTTATAACTTTAAAATCTCTTAATTTTAGTTATTTAATTGTTGTCTTATGATTTTCATGTAAGATTATGAGTAGCTAAGAAACCCTTATTCTAGGTTGAGGCTACATACATGATTGTTTGGTGTATATCCATGTTGGTTAATGTTATTATTGTATTTGGTTATTCTTACATACTTGCACTCATTATTATAAATATTCGTGACCTCTAAAATAAATCTATTTATCTTTTATGATCCAAAAGGAGTTATATTAGATTATAACAAAGAATTTAAGGAATGAGTTCTCATCTTTCATATGTAGAATGTGGTTATTGTTTGGTATATGAGTATACCTAATTTTCCTTATTTGATTTAATTACATAAGGAAATAGATATATATTTGAATTAGTTCTCACATTCCAGCTTAATGATGTAGTTGTGATGCTAAATTAAATAGGCGATTAGAAGCTTGGAGATCATAATCATGTTATTAATCCATGAACCAACAACATAGATAAATAGCTTAATCAATGAGATTGTATATCTGTTCATGATTTTTCAATATTCCTTGACTTTGGAACCCTTTTTGATATTGTTTCAACCCCAAGTTTATCACCATTAGTATAATTTACTATTTTTTTTATCTTTTAAAGTTAATGCATCTTTGGTTATGTCGTATGAACAAATAATTAAGAACTTGTTTAGTCTAGTGAATAATTAAATAGCAAGTCCCTATGGGTTTGACATTTGGCTCTCAAAGAGCCACTATATTACTTCTTAGACCACATACACTTGTGTACTCCAAAGTCGCAACATTATAGAAACCCATCAAATTTAATTGCTGATTTTAGACAAAATGCTATATATTAGAGTACTCCTTGGTTTAGTGCAAAGTTATTAATGTGGGGTTACTCTATGAATGTTACCTTTGTTGGGTTACTATATTTGACAGCTTCTACATTCATTTTCAGAGTGAAAGTGTATCCTGGGCGATATCAGTAATATTCTTAAAATTGCTAATTATGTAGAGTCAATTCTTAAGGATAGGAGGTTTTAAATAGTTATTCTTGTGTTTGAAGTTTATTATGTCACATGCTTGATGTGAGAAATCTACCTATGATAGTCATTGTAATGATAGAATGAGTATCTTATTTTGATTGGTGATGTTAGAGTCCTTCATAATTTAGATGGGTGTAAAGAGTTACTCAAGGATAAACAAGGGTTTAATCCTGGGGCAGTGATCTTGAGAATATTTATACACCAAAATGCTTACCTATACTTTAGATGAATTTTGAGAATGAGTTGTTTTCTATATATGTGTTTTTTATGTGTTTGATGTTGTTTTCTATATATGTGTTTTTTATGAGTTTGATGTAAATTGGCTTGCATACGTGATTGTAATGTTTCAGGAGCAAACGTGGCATGGGGAGAATCAAGACGACCATGGATACACATGACAAGGTCGATTGGATGATAATAATGCAAACATAAGCTCTACAAAAGTAGAGCTGCACACCCTTAGGATGTTTAATTGACCGTGTGAGGTACACCTTTGGGCTGTATGATTGGCCATGCAAGGCACACCCTAAGGCCGTGTGATTGGCCATACGAGACACACCCTTAAAAAATTTCTAAAAGTTTTGTTTTATATTGGTTTAAGTTGAGGGGATGTTTTTTCATTATAGCTAACTGATGTCGTCTAAATTATAGCACAAAGAAAGTACAACACAGTCAGTACAAAATATAGAACCCAACAAACGTTGGGGCCGAACCCACATGGAATATGGCAAATCTCTATAAAGAACTTACTGATGTAGCTAAGGTGTAGAAAAGTGAATGGGGATTTTGTGAATGTAGTAGCAGTAGTAAAAAATCTTGGTTGCTTTAGATTGAAATCAATATTAGATGAATACTAGGACTTTGCTCCCCCTGACTTCCTACCTCTGTAGACTTATCATCCTATGTCAAACTATCTTAATCCCTAGCATATAAAATGAGATAATATATGTATCACCAGCTATCTTATGAATGCCTTTGGTAAATTTCATTCAAAAACTTTTGATTTTCTCAGTGTCGCCTTACTAACCCTTGTGTTGGATCCCAAATTAACCATCTCCTTTAGGGTATTAAGTTAAGTAGGTGAGGGTTGATAGTCTTAAATTACTGTTGTGATTTTTTATCCTAATCTCAACTTTTCTTATAGAGATGGTATAGCATACAAGCGGGTTCTTAACTTCTGCAGTAGTTATGAATGCAATCAAACAAAAAACAGCATAATACATGCAAGAATATTGATCAAGAATGACTTGGTACTTTCTCTACTTCGTTATTCTGTCAGGGTTTCCACAACCCTAGTTAAGTGGTTTAGCTGCTCATGTTTACAAGAATATCCATTGAATTCATAAAACAAATCATATAAATAATCTTACAAAATATTAAGAATGAAAACCAGAATATCAAATTAATATTCAACTGTAAAAACAAAAAACAATTGATTCTAAGATCAAAAGTCAAATCTCAAAATCAATATAGTATTGTGAATGTAAGGAGTGCGTAAATTAACACAAAAACATCCAAGACGTATTTATAGTTTTATAAAATAACCTAAATATCTAAACAAAAATAAAATAGGAAAATAAGGTCAGCAATGGGTACACCTTACACAACGAGTTGTCTGGACTGGGCCGTCTACTTGTCAGCTTTGTTTCCTATCTTCCATGCTCTTTGGTGACAACGCAGATAGTCTCGTTCCCTCTATAGTGAATTTTCATCTTTTAGTTCTTTTCTCCCATTGCTCCAAACTATCATCATGACGAGTCGTAGTTAGATCCTACAACTTATCACTAGCCTCATTTCCACTGGGCTCCAACTAGTACTTTTTTAGGAATTTTTCACATTGTTAGTTACAACAATCTTCCATACTACCAGTAGTTAAATCCTACGAGATGAAGCCAGTGTCCACTTTATTATTCTTCTTAGATTTCTTCACTAGTCACCCTATGTTGTGGACGACAAACTATGGAGTCCTCGAACAACATGTTGTCCAAATAGAGACTTCACTTTTCAGAGCTTTTTCTTCTTATTTTGTTCTATTCACTTCCAACCCTATTTTCCTTCAACATAAGCATAAAAACTCATTATATCTAACAAAATAACCTAAGTACTTGCATAGTTTCGTAGTTTTAAGTATAGGAAGTGCCATGAAACCATGGAACATCACTAATACATTTGGGACTTAGTTGCACAAACTTTTAGGTTATATAAATAACACTTAGTGACGATTGCAAGATATCTTTGGATCAACACATGGTTAGGAAGTAAACGACAGCTCAAGGAGGGTAGAACAAGGGTTCTTATTTTATAACTTTAAAATCTCTTAATTTTAGTTATTTAATTGTTGTCTTATGATTTTCATGTAAGATTATGAGTAGCTAAGAAACCCTTATTCTAGGTTGAGGCTACATACATGATTGTTTGGTGTATATTCATGTTGATTAATGTTATTTATTGTATTTGGTTATTCTTACATGCTTGCACTCATTTTTATAAATATCCGTGACCTCTAAAATAAATGTATTTATCTTTTGTGAGCCCAAAGGAGTTATATTAGATTATAACAAAGAATTTAAGGAATGAGTTCTCATCTTTCATATGTAGAATGTGATTATTGTTTGGTATACGAGTATACCTAATTTTCCCCATTTGATTTAAATACATAAGGAAATAGATATGTGTTTGAATTAATTCTCACATTCCAGCTCAATGATGTAGTTGTGATGCTAAATTAAATTGGTGATTAGAAGCTTAGAGAACATAATCATGTTATTTATTCATGAACCAACAACCACGATAAATAGATTAATTAATGAGATTGTATATCTGTTAATGATTTTTCAATATGCCTTGACTTTGGAACCCTCCTTGATATTGTTTCAACCCCAAGTTTTTCACCATTAGTATAATTTACTATGTTTTTTTTTATCTTTTAAACTTAATGCATCCTTGGTTCTGTCGCTTGAATAAATAATCAAGAACTTGTTTAGTCTAGTGAATAATTTAATAGCAAGTCCCTGTGGGTTTGACATTTGGCTCTCAAAGAGCCACTATATTACTTCTTAGATCACGTACACTTGTGTACTCCAAAGTCGCAATATTATAGAAACCCATCAAATTTAATTGCTGATTTTAGACAAAGTGCTATATATTAGAGTACTTCCTTGGTTTAGTGCAAAGTTCTTTATGTGGGGTTACTCTATGAGTGTTACACTCCCCTTTTCCAAAAAAATTTCACTTGTCATGTTTTACTTATCTTACTCCAAAATAATTAATAAAATGTCAAGTCTATTATTTCACTATTTAAATATAATAAATTTAATACTCTAAGAAATCATTGGAAATAAATAAGATTTAATAATAAAAGTAAAATAGATATGCTATATAAATTATCTCTTTGTTAGGAGAGCTTTCAACAAAACCCCTATCCATCAATTGTAACGCCTCAGATCTTGTACCCGAAATACTACACGGTGCCTATGACCCCGAAGGACCACAACCTAACCCATGACTGATATCTATAACTGAGCACTGAATAATATACTAAAATAATAAAGTAATAAAATAATTATGTTATCCTCGAATGATGAGGACTCACTGCTAGTCTAGCTGCTGAACGTCTGATCTACTAAGGATGCTCGAGATCTCGTACTTCTAAACCTTTGGTATAAAACACCATAGCACAAATACGTCAGTACGTTGAATGTACTAGTATGCAAGTGAGGTAGGCTAAATACAAGGGTTCATATGCACGAACAATAATAACTGACTGTATAACATGAATGTGAGAATACATGCATGAATACGTAACTATAACTGAGATCATGATATTTCTGACTCATGAATTCTGATAATGTGGATTTACTGATATCTGAGTACTGATACTGGGATACTGAATGACTGAGTCTATTGAGTACTGAGGAACTGATGTCATATTACTGATAAAGGAATGACTGTTTCTGACAGTTCTGATTATGAAGAACTGGTCTGATTGCCTATATATGACAGTCCTAAAACTGAATACTGATAACATGGGTTTTGTATAATTAACATACTACTAACTGAATTCATGATAACATGATTACTGAGTTTGAATACTGATAACATGAGTGACTGTATCTGACAGTCCTAATAACAATGGAACTAGCTGGGTTCCGCACTGTACTGATTTGACTGTATCTGATAGTCCTGGAATCTGTTAAAACTATCTGAGTTATATTATTAAGACTAAGATTGAAACTGAGACTGTGGGAGGTAATCTTCTAACCTACATTCCCCAAAATTGACTGGTGGGGTCCAACCTATAACCCCAGCTGGAAGGGTGTCAGTACCGTGCCATGGGTAAAGACAAGCTGTGAGGTAACTTTCTCTGATAGAAAGCTATTCCATTGACCCTCTTGTAGGAATAACCCTAAATGAGATATATTAGTATCCCTACACATAGGGGTACATCTCAACCTATGCTGGCTATGTAGTTCTGGAACGCAATGATTGCTTCTAAGGATCACACCCTCTACTGAATAACAGGTGAGTCCCCATCCTTGGGTTCACTCCGTACTGAATCCTACTCCCAACTGAATAGACACTGAATTGAACTGATACTAATGGTATTATTTAGTGGAGCTAAACTGAGTTCACTGAGTTCTGTTGACTGACGGAATGCTACTGAAACATGATGAATGACTGAGATCACTGAGATTTTTAAGATTACTGAATGGGACTGGACTGATACTAAGTTTATTGAGTTTTCCTGAGTCATGTGACTGATTGAATTCTACTGATCATGGCTTGACTGAGAGTATCATGAAAACATGATATGGCTCTAGGTTCATAGCTAAATTGTCGGGTACAAGTACCCCCAAGACTCGATAGAATGAAACTAAAAAGGCTTGACACTTTTGATCATATGACCAATATCAAAAATTCATAATTTCATAGTTAGGAATTTCATGAAGCACATGATCATCATAATGTTGTACATGGATAGTAATGCATATAAACATGGCATAATTTTATGCTTATAATCTTATGAACATGTCATCAAGAAATCACAATGCATAGGTTTTGCATGGGAATCAACTTAATCAAGTAGGTATAGCATAACTTAAGAGGCTTGACATGATCTTGACACATGGAAACTAAGTACTTGATCATTATTCATTCATTGGGGCATATTATCAAACACCTTGCATGCACACTTAGGGCATAGGTATGATCATCAATTCAATTCAACATGGTTCCACAGTTTAACTCAATTGCATGAATTTCAATCCTATACTAACATAGTTTCATGAAAACGTGATAAGGATGCAATCTTGGCAATCATACAATAATAAAAACATGAACATAATCAATTCAAAACAAGAACATCATGAGATATAGTTTAAAATAAGGTTCTTGAGCTTTATGGACGAAAAGAGTCCATGAATCAACACTGTGCATATCTTAGTTCTTGATTCTTTGAAGATTGACGGAGAGATTCTTGAATTTAGGTCTTGTATTTGAATCCCCAATTGAAAACCCTAGCTTGTTCTTGAGAGAAACTTGAGAGAAACCCTATATTTTGGATAAAATATGGCTGAATCACGTGTTATTGGGTTTATAAAGGGTTGAGAAATTGACCCTTTTAACCCTTGGACGGTATTTTATTTTTGAGAAACTTTCCCAATTTGGCAAGATGGCATGATACAATGCTATCTCGCTGTGTCACTAGAAATTGCCAACTGGGAACTTGGCTAACGGTGCTACATAGTAAAATCGCGTTGAGATACTGGAAAAAGGACGATTCTAAATTTGAGCCCTGGCGCGATGCGCCATAATCACAGAGGCTCACTGGATATTGACGATTATCATTTTGACCTGCTCCGCGATGCGCTGATGGCTCAGGTGGGACACTGTCTTACTAAAATTTCTCTAACTCTTCACCTGAGTGTTGGATTTGGGTAAATTTAGTATCGATGAAAATCTTATTGAATTTTCCATATGATAAAAAGTGAAAATCTTGAAAATACCATATGTATAGAAGTGGATTCATCTTTGGAAGAAGTCTTTGATATTTTTGGGATGAATTTAAGCTAGGTAGAAGTTTGGGGTATTACAATATCTCCCCCTTAGGAATATTCATCCTCGAATGAGACTAACTGAGATGGGAGATACGATAAGCTGAAGTACATTCAAAACATGAACAATTGAAACATTTCTACATGACTGACATTACTGAGATTCATACTGAGCATGCATATCTGATGCATGCTTTTTTGACTGCGCTGATGCATGACCGCATGACTGGGATTACAGATAAGTTGATCACACATATCTGATACGTGAATAAATGACTGAACCAACTCATAAACATGTGACTAAATATGTAAGGGTAAAGATACCAAGTTTGAAATGAAAATTGAGCATGGAACTGAATACCACATTTGTAACTGAAATCTAAAAATAAAACTGGATAAGCTTAAGAAAAGTTATTACCTTGGGCTAAGCCTGAGCTTAATTACTAAATATGCTTAAGAGGAAACATAAGAACATAACTGGGTTCAGAATGAGATACATGAGCTGAATATCATGATCTGAACTGAGTACCTTGGACACATGGCATACGACCGAGATTGGATCTAGAGGGTTAACCTATGGGTACCCACTACTCCAAACTGGATTCGTTACGTGAAGAAAGAAAGGTATATTTTTGTCATGAATGTTTAGGAGTTCATAGTGTATCTCCCCCTTGGGACACTATGTCCCTAAAAGAATATTGACTTGACTACGGCACTAAGGAAAACTAGGACTATGCTTTGGGTACCTACAAACTAAATCATTTTCTGAACATTAGGGATCTGAAACTAAGGCATAATACATGAACCGAGCTGATCTCACAACTATTGGGACTTTCTATCTTGGAATATTTACATTTTTGAGATTTCTGATAGTAGGACTAGGTGGGAAGATGAGAAACCAAACCATACAAACTTGATGACAAATTTCTAAACTGAATTACTGGCTGATCGATTTAACTCATACTGAAAACTTATACTTAACTGAAGCACTTCTTCTTTACCTAAGACTACTAAAAATATTTGCATAAGGGCTGAGCACAAATGCCTAAACATACTAACTTATCTGATTAACTGAATAACTTATAGATGAATGATGGCATATAAGAATGAACTGTACTTAGTCTGAATGACTAGCCTGAGGCTGTAGGGTATTATGCATAGGAGGTAAGGACTGACTGAGTGACATGAGGTGACTGGCCATGGATTTATGAAAATTGTGTTAATTAAAATTATGAGACCAAGCATATGACATGATTCAGAAACATTCTATAACTGAGGTACTGAAATACTAATGACTGAGTAACCGATAGCTATATTCTATAGTCAGGTAATCCTGAAAGTGAACTGAGTTTCTAATCTGGCTGAACTAGGACTGGGACTGAGATTGTAGCTAAGACAGTAATTGAGACTAAACATTGATTTCTGATAACTGAGGTTTAGAATGGTGCTGAAGTATTTGATTCTGGGACTGAATGCTGATTACTAAAATTGAACACTGAAACGTAACTGAGTTATGATAATTACTTACGTATAAGTGACATACGCCAGGGATATATTGAATTTGACACTTAACTGAGCCTTGAGGAATAGAATACTAAAATCTTGGATTTATCAAGGGCTCTAAGCTGAGGGTGTACATGACACTACTGAGTTTGGATGCTCACTAGAAGTGGAACGTGAGTCATATGGGCTAAGCATACTATAAATATTGACATGAATACATGAGTTATGATTTGCATGAACTGAGTATTGAATTTGTGAGTTTCATGTGACATGATTCGTGACACTAAGTGAACCGGAATTCCTATACTAGGAACTTAGAACACATACTATTATGTGAGAAGCATATAGTTATAAGCTGTATTCGTAGAACTGGGACGGGTAGCATGCATAAATATCATGATGACTATAGTACAAAACTTTGCACTAAGATAGGAACAGGTTGGGAATCGTCTTCCCTTACTGATACCTACACATACTGGAACTATAACTAGAATCTGAAGGCTTGACTTTCTGACCCCAAAGTTTAACTGCTCTAAAAGGTTTCAAAAGAAGAGAAACTCATGAATCTAAAGAAGCGTGACCATGTAAATAAAATATCTGTTACATACCAGTTGCTCCATCAGGAGAACTTTCCTAATTTGGTCAGGACTGAAGTGCATAAAGTCTGTTTGGGCGTTGCCCACTGATAGCCCTGGATTTAGTGCCCTGCTATTTTGAGTGATCGAACTGAGCTGAAGAACGATAATGTTGACTTTGAGGACCAGGTTTAGGAAAGTCTCAGACATTGTGACCTAACTCGCCACATCCAAAACACACATTACTGCTTGCTCTACACACACCCTTATGATGCTTACCACACTCTTCGCAAAGCGGATGAGTAAAAACCCTGCTCTCACTACCTTGGGCTTGAAGCATGATCCCCATCCCTACGGTCATTTTTGAACTTTGGTACCGGTGCACTAGCTAAAGAATGAATTGGGGATGAACATTCCTGACACAACTAAAAATGATTACCATCCTGCCACCTTGACTGAGCAAAACTATAACTACCTATTCTGGCTCTCTTATTTTCTCTCTCCTTCTTCTTAAGTTTCTGCACCTCAATCTGCTGAGAATGGACCATAAGCTTAGATATGTCCATCTCGCTAATCAACATCATTGTTCTCCACGTGTTAACTACTCTACCTGATATCCCAGACATAAACTTATTCATTTTGGATCTACTGTCTGCTACTACACGGGGAGGATACCTGGCTAATCGAATAAACTTAAGGGAATACACTTTTAAGTTCATGCTACCTTGCTTGAGGTTTATAAACTCTAACACTTTGTCTTGTTTTTGCTCTAGGGGAAAGAATCTATCTAAGAAGGCTGTAGCAAACTCTTCCCATTCTATGGGCTCTGCATCTATACCCCTATCTACCTTCCACTATTTAAATCACGTATGGGCTATATCTTGTAGTTAATAAGTGGATAACTCTGAACTCTCACTAGAAGTCACTCCCATGATGTCTGTGACTTTCTAAACTTGATCGAGGAACTCCTGTGGATCCTCTTCAGACTTAGAACCTGAGAATAAAAGAGGATTCATTCGGGTGAAGTCTCAAATCTTGGCTGCAGCTGAATTGGCCACTGGGTTGGCTGGAACAACAGCTTTCCATTCATTTTGAGCTACTACTGAATTGACTAGATAGTGAATGCATTCCTAAATTCTGCATCAGAGACATGATCATCTAGAGGATCTGCATAATTTCATGCTTATAATCTTTTGAAAATCTCATCAAGCAATCACAATGCATAGGTTTTGCATAGTAATTATCTTAATCAAGTAGGTATAACATAGCTTAAGAGGATTGACATGATCTTGACACATGGAAACT
>NC_061111.1:92198917-92303744 GCF_002878395.1 Capsicum annuum
TATAACATAGCTTAAGAGGATTGACATGATCTTGACACATGGAAACTAAGTAATTGATCATCATTCATTCATTGGGGCATATTATCAAACACCTTGCATGCACACTTAGGGCATAGGTATGATTATCAATTTAATTCAACATAGTTCCATAATTTAACTCAATTGCATGAATTTCAACCCTATACTAACATAGTTTCATGAAAACATGATAAGGATGCAATATTGGCAATCATACAACAATAACAACACGAACATAATCAATTCAAAACAAGAACATCATGACATATAGTTTAAAATAGGGTTCTTGAGCTTCATGGATGAAAGGAGTCCATGAATCAACACTGTGCATACCTTAGTTCTTTATTCTATGAACATTGACGGAGAGATTCTTGAATTTGGGTCTTGGATTTGAATCCCCAATTGAAAACCCTAGCTTGTTCTTGAGAGAAACCCTATATTTTGGATAAAATATGGCTGAATCACGTGTTATTGGGTTTATATAGAGTTGATAAATTGACCCTTTTAACCCTTGGACGCGTATTTTATTTCTGAGAAAATTTTCCAATTTGGCAAGCTGGCATGATGCAGCGCTATCGCGCTGTGTCACTAGAAATTACCAACTAGGAACTGGGCTGACGGCGCAACGCGGTGAAATCACATTGAGACACTAGAAAAAGGACGATTCTGAATTTGAGCCCTAGCGGGATGCGCCATAATCGCGGAGGCTCACTAGATTTTGACGATTGCCATTTTAACCTGCTCCACGACGCGTTGATGGCTCAGGTGGGACACTATCTTACTAAAATAGTTCTAAATCTTCACTCGGGTGTCAGACTAGGGATAATTTTGTATCGATGGAAAGCTTATTGAATTTCTCACATGAAAAAAGTGAAAATCTTGAAAATACCACATGTATAGAAGTGGATTCATCTTTGAAACAAGTCTTTGATATTTTTGCGATGAATTTAAGTTAGGTAGTAGTACGGGGTATTACATCAATACATTCTAAACCCTAAAACCTACTGGTAATGGTCAATATGGATGATGGTCAACCAGTTTCTATGGATGACTAGTCATCTGTTGCTAATACAATAGGTAATTTTTGATATCTTCCTCGAAAAAACCCTATTATACCTACAAAACCTTGCTAGTTTGGTCCTTCATCACCATTAGGGAAATATGTGAACCTTTTAAAATCATCTAGTTTTAATAAAGATAATAATAAGATGGCTCATGATGTGGATCCTATTTCCATTAAAAAGGTCAAATATATTATCAGAGTTCCTTGTGTCAGGTGGACAAAGGAGGAGTTTGATTGAATTAAAGTGATTGAAGGATTTCAATACGAAGCCATTGGAAAGTTTTTGTATGGATGGTTGGAATTGAAAGATCTTAGAATGCAACTTCCTAAATAGCCTAATGTGAAAAGTGGCTGCAACATTGATTTTTTGAGAAATCATCACATATTATTAAGATTTGACCAAATTGAGGATTTTGTCAATGTAATGTCAAAAACTATTTGCTATGTTAACTTTAAGGATGGTTACTCTTTCAAGATGAAGCCCTTAATTTATGATGCTAAATTTAAAATTAATAAGGAGACAACACAGGCAAAATGACTTGTATTTTCTTTTCAGACCTCAAGACAACTTTTTTGTGAAGGAATCATTGTTCTCTTTAGCATCTGCTATGGGGAAATTAATTCATTTGGATATGGATACTATGAATAAGATGAGACCTAGTTGCGATAGGTAATGGTGCAAGTGGACCTTCTGGCAAACCTTCTTAAATATATTGATATGGAAATTGTAAGCTCTAACAATCATGAGTCAAGAGTTGAAAAGGTGAAGATTCAATATGTTTTCTTACCCAGGTACTATAAAAGAGCAAGCTATAGGGGTATAATGAGCAAAAATATAGGGTACTACATCCTGAGTTAAAGAAAATTCATGAAGAGAATAAAAAGCAATATAAAAACTCACAAAATAATGCCCATAAAAAGAAGTAGAGGTTGGCTCTTCCATGGGATAAGGAAGAAGAAATTATGGCAATGAACAAAGATGAAATCCAACCAGAATAAGGTTTCCTAACAAAGGATACCAGAGTGAGAAGGCTACAACACTTGAGATAATTTACAATGTAAATCATTTTTAATCTCTTACAGAAGAGGAAGAGTAGCACACACATAGTTATAATAAAATTATTACATCTGACACTAAATAAGAAATTGATAAATAAGGGGAGGGGAACAAGGAGCCATCCACCAAGGACTTGGTTGCCAGGTATTTTCATTGTCATTAGAAAGAGATGAATGCAACACCGATGAACCAGGAGAAGTATTTAAATAAGAAAAGACAATGAGTAGAGAAATAAAAGGATAGTGCAAAAATAAGTCAGAACATACCTATTGACAGTGAAGAAGTAACAACATTTATGAATGAGCCTATCACCCATGTTATGCAACAACACTCATTTAGAAATAAATAGTAAGAACAATAGTCTTTTAATTACAGTAAAATTCAGAGTGAGGAGAAAGAAGACAGAAAAGCTAAACTTAGTCCTGGTCCTAGGAAAAAGTACCTAGCTATTGTAGACATCCCAATAGATGTAGAAAAACAATCATGGAATGAAGATTCATAATTCCCTAATGTAATGTTACATGATCTCTCACTCATAAGATTGATGACATGAAGCAGATTGGTGGTCTATTATAAGGTGGTGAGAAGAATGGTACCAAAGATTCTCAAGAAGATCTGATTCTTAGAGATCCTGACATATCACATATAGCCATTAAATCCATCAAGTTTACAAACAAGAGGGAAAATACGAATAATAGAAAGAAGACTCATCCTAACAAAACTCAACCTAAGAGAGTAGGTGGTACTCATACTAATAAATAATATTGAAAACTTTGATAACGCTCAACTTACACGCTAATTTAGTGCAAGGCAGTCGTCATCGATATATTTTCCAACTTTTGGAGTTGGGGTTGAATCCACAGGGAATAATATGAGTGGCGATTAAACTAATTTGAAACTATAGCTACAAGTTGAATTCAAACAAATGATATGAAAAGATAAAATGGGGGTTTTGGAGATTAGCAAATAATTGTTAGTCACTTTAGTTTCAGTGTTTGTAATCAAGAGTTTATGGAAAACCAGAATTATGTTCAATATGGGTTTTGGTACTTGACAGATGTTAATAGTGATTCAAGATTCTCACGATAGGTAGGAACAACAGATTATCTTTATTGAAGTTATGCCTAAATTTCTCTCGACCAACTAAAGCATTTAATTACCTAATCCTCTCGGACTTAGGGAATTTATATTCACTAACTAGACTTCACCTCAGGTTAATTAACCTTGTTAAAATGTCAACTATTAAATGGAAGATTGGTAGCTTCCAAGTCTCTGTCAATAATTCACTGCCTACTATAGTTGATTCCTTATCTCAAGCAAATCAAAGCAGGTTCTATCTATCGTTTGAAACCAATAGACAATAATTAAAACCTCAGAATTATCAAGGAGTCCTATTACTTTTAGAATCTTTAATACTTAGCAACTTACCAAGACCTAACCCATAAATCCCATAATTTGGGTTAAAAGGATTTAGCCACTCATAATGTAATAATCGATACAATAAGTTGAATTCATAATTTGAAAGATGAACTTACAGCAAAATGAATAGCAATGAGTGTTTCTCAGATTAGATCAAAGTAGAAATACCAAAATATTGATGATAATATCTTCAAAGTTAATTGTTTTGTTCAAGCCAAGAAACTAGAGAGAAAATAACAAAATACGTGCATTGCAAAATAGGTTCAGAATGTCGAGTATCTGCCGATATGTTCCACCTCCCGATATGTTCAGCCTCCTTTTATAATTAGAAAATCCTAACATATGTTTCAAATACTCCATCCTAATTATGGGAAAAAAATCACAGAGTTCAGTAATTTCTCAGACAGGTGACGGCACTTTGTGATGCCTTATCAGGAGTCTGACGACTTATCACAGATGTTGTCAGCTCTTCTTCGCTTTTGACATTCACTGCCTTAGGCTGACGATGAAGCATGATAGCTTATCAGATATTTGACAACTTATCACAGATGTCATCGATGATTTAATTCAGCTCTCATGTTCTGATTTAGGCTAAGGACGATCTTGATAGCTTATCAAAACTACGACGACATATCAGATAATGTTGTCACTTCTCTACCTCAGCTCCCATGTTCTGTCTAAGGCTGACTGCGACTCTAACGGCTTATCACAAGGTTGACGGCTTATAACATATCATCATCACTTCTTCTAACTGAATCCTATTCTCTATTTAAGGCTGACGATGAAGCTGATAACCTATCAGAGTGATGACGACTTATCAGGAATGTCGGTAGCCAAACTTCTCTTCTATTTACTTCAGATTTCAACTCTTTTACTTCCATTATTATTGGTTCTCTTACCTCTTGACTTTCACTATAAAATAAAAGATAAAACAATCAAAAACGACAAAAGTTGCTTAAGATTTTACAATTATTCTTAGTTAAAAGCCTCAAATGTTTTAGCATCTGCTTACTTATCAACACCCTCAACTTAAAACAATTGCTTGTCCTCAAGAAACTAAAACACAACCAAGAGGATACAAATTACATTTGGCAGTCAATCATCTATATTATCTTAAAACCATCTTTACCTTCTCCAAGGTCAATCAATTCCAAATCAAGTGTGTATGCTACTGAAGAACAACAATGGGACACACAAGAATTAAGATATGGAATCAATTCATCAACAACAACAATGCATGTATCAAGCTTACACTATCCAAACAAGTTAAAACTAGAACCATAAATAGTGTGCCCTCACTACAAAGAAGTCTCACTTCACTTATATCAGACATTACATATGTAACCATAGGGACAATCACCAGACACTCACTCTCAGAATGAAGTTCCAATCAATGTATGCTGAATACCATATGCTTGCCCTTATTTTCATTACCAAGACTTTCAAATAGGTCAGCTAGGATCACTATAGGTCTTCTCTTTGGCTTGTAATATAGGCTAGGGGCTGGTATGATACTCGATGATATTTAAAGTGACTAAGCCTCCTTGACACTACACTAGCTTTTGGGGTCTCAATTATTAACCTTTTTCTATTCTTCTCTTTTCTTGATCACACATATTCAGGATGGATGCGGTCTTTTTGACAATTTTTCTTCCTTTTCCCAACTTTTCTTTTCTTACTTTTTTCACCTCACCCAATTTTTTATTCTTTTCTTTTATTCAAATTTTCTTCATACTCATTTTACATCAAGTACCCTTATGATAGTCACCCCCAACTTAGGCTATTTGGCTAAGTTAAAGTGCACAATGTCCAAGGAGGACCAGAGCCAAAACAGGTTCATTGTGGTACAAATGGGAAGGTGATAGGTATAATAAAAAGAATAGGTATTCAGGCTCAAAATTAGGATCAAGAGATTTATTTACACATGGAAGGTCATTTAGGCTAAACGTGGACTAATATCAATAACGGCCTACGATCCTTTCCTAACCGCTATTCTACAACCAAGGCAAGACTAACCGGACAAGTTCTAGATTTAACACACAACTGGAACTAGGTAGTATGTCACATACACATGGCACAAAGGTACATCACAATATACTACCCATTCGGTTCATGCAATTATTTAGCAATGGTTACCATGTCACTAGTACTAATGCCATAATAATATGCACAGTGGTCACATATAAATGCATATCACACGGTTATAAAACAGACCATTGGAGAGGTGTTCAAAAATCAACAAAAACATGTTAACTGCCTAAGGTACTTGTATTTCTCCTAGTCAACTATAACATTTTACAACAAATTATAATACGCCTAAACATGCCGGCTCTACTAGAAACAAGACTTCAAGAAAAAGAGGCACGGTAAGAAAAACCCCAAGAGGACATCAACAACCATAAGTATCCCCTTTCTCAACTTAAAATCATGCAATGTCCCCAATGCGTCAAACCAAAACAAGGGAGTTAGAAATATACCTGTGGCACCATGGGTGTGAAGATCTGATGTCAATCACATAATACAAATACAAATAACAAAATACCTTGGGTTGCTTCCCAAGCAGCGCCTAATTTAATGTCGCAGCATGACCCAACTCAACTTTTCCCTCCACCTTGAGGATACGAATTTTACCCTCAACTTAGAGTTCATCTTTTTGCCTCGATCATAGAGGGTGGTACAAAAATTAAGAAGTCGAGTAATGTATTGAGCATGGTAAACCACTCGACCTTAAAGTGAGGTGTGTTTCTATGTTGCTTATCAAGTGTAAAATAAAGAATATAGGATTTTCGTTCCTCATCTTCACACTCTTCAATTTAGTGCAAGGCGGTTGTCGTCAATATATTTACCCAACTTTTGGAGTCGGGGTCAAATCTACAGGGAATAATGTGAGTGACGATTAAACTAATTTGAAACTATAGCTACAAGTTGAATTCAAACAAATGATACAAAAAGATAAAATGGGGGTTTTGGAGATTAGCAAATAATTGTTGGTCACTTTAGTTTAAGTGTTTGTAATCAAAAGTGTATGGAAAACTATAATTATGTTCACTATGGGTTTTGGTACTTGACAGATGTTAATAGTGATTCAAGATTCTCACGATAGGTAGGAAAAATAGATTGTCATTATCAAATTTAAGCCTAAATATCTCTCGACCTACTTAAGCATTTAATTACCTAATCCTCTCGGACTTAGGGAATTTATATTCACTGACTAGACTTCACCTCAAGTTAATTAACCTTGTTACAACATCAATTATTAAATGAAAAATTGGTAGCTTCCAAGTCCCTGTCAATAATTCACTTTCTGCTATAGTTGATTTCTTATCTCAAGAAAATCAAAACAGGTGTTATCTATCATTTGCAACCAATAGACAATAATTTAAACCTTGGAATTATCAAGGAGTCCTATTACCTTTAGAATCTTTAACACTTAGCAACTTACCAAGACCTAACCCATAGATCCCATAATTTGGGTTAAAGTGATTTACCAACACATAATGTAATAATCAATACAACAAGTTGAATTGATAATTTAAAACATAAAATTACAGCAAGATGAATAGCAACGAGTGTTTCTCAGATTAGATCAAAGTAGAAATCCCAAAATGTTGATGATAATCTCTTTAAAGTTAATTGTTTTGTTCAAGCCAAGAAACTAGAGAGAAAATAACAAAATACGTGTGTTGCAAAATAGGTTCAGAATGTCGAGTATCCACAGATATGTTCCACCTCCCGATATGTTTAGCCTCCTTTTATAATTAGAAAACCCTAACATATGCTTTAAATACTTCATCCTAATTATGGAAACAAAATCACAGAGTTCAGTAATTTCTTGGACAGATGACGATATTTTGTGATGACTTATCAAGAGTCTAACGACTTATCACAGATGTCTTCAGCTCCTCTTCTCTTTTGACATTTGCTGCCTTTGGCTGACTATGAAGTGTGACAAATTATTAGATCTTTGATGACTTATCACAGATGTCGTCGATGATTTACTTTCTCTGTCATGTTCTGCCTTAGGCTAACGATGATCTTGATGGCTTATTAAAATTGTGAAGACATATCAGACAATGTAGTCACTTCTCCACCTCGGTTCCCATGTTCTGTCTTAGGCTGACGGCGACTCTGAGGGATTATCACAAAGCTGGCGGCTTATCACATGTCATCGTCACTTCTTCTAACTGAATCCCATTCTCTATTTAAGGCTAACGCTAAAGCTGATAACCTATCAGAGTGCTGATGACTATCAGGAATGTCGTCAGCCATACTTCTTTTCTATTTACTTTAGATTTCAAATCTTTTACTTCCACCATTGTTGGTTCTCTTGCCTGTTGACTTCCACTACAAAATCAAAGATAAAACAATCAAAAATGACAAAAGTTGCTTAAGACTTTCAATTATTCTCAGTTAAAAGCCTCAAATGTGTTAGCATCTGCTCACACATAAAGCTCATAAGATAAATAGGTTACCAAAATTTACCTTTATAGCATTGTTGGAACCTCTTTAGCACATCAGATACATAAATAAATATGGATGTAGATTGAAGATGCCTCTCATGTTCCACAATCGCAATAGAGAGATTTTGTGTTTTTTAATCAAATTTTAACACTACAATTGTTAGAGATACAGAACAACAACTCTCTTTGTTATTGGAAAGCTAGTCCATGGGTTAATTTTTTATGACTCTAGTTTATGCGGAATGTGATAGAAATCAAAGGTTAGACTTATAGGATTGTATTTTTTCAATATATTTTAGTAAATCCTACCTTTGGATCATAGTAGGAGATTTCAATACAACCTTGAATGGTTAAGATAAGATTAAAGGTTTGCCTTTAGATGATGTAGAAATAGATGACTTTAAAGATTATGTTCAATCTTGTGATCTAACACAGATCCATATAAAGGCGGTACATTTACTTGTTGGAATAAAAAAGTAGGGGATGATTGCATAATCGACAAGATTGATAGGCTACTTTCTAATGCTGGCTATCACAATCTTTTCACCCACTTGGAGGTGGAGCACCTATCCAGAGATGGATCCAATCATCCCCTATTACTACTAAGTTGTGAAAATACTAAAATCAAGCTCCAAAAAGTCTTTCAATTTCTTAAAGTTCTAGACAGATCATGTTGAATTCAAAGTGGTAGTCGGAAGAAACTGGGAAACTTGGTACTTTAACAATACTTTTTATGAGTTCAAGAGGAAAATTAAATAGGTGGAGACGGCCCTTGATTTTTGGAGAAAACATACTTTTGGTGATATTTATTAGTAGTTGGTCATCAAAGAGGAAATTTCTAAGATTGGGAAAATACTATTTGGAGACTTACCTTCACAATAAAATGAAGCAGTTATGTGATCTTGGGCATATTTATACGTCTATGTGCAATTACTGATCCTTTTGTGCACTTATTTCTTGAGCAAAATGTATATAATATCTTGAGTGTGAGCTTATTTCGTATTCTTGAACTGATGGATGCGATTAATATTATAGGACTTGAAATTGGTAAAAAGGGAGTTTTATTGAGAATAAATGCTATATCATGGATAATTGTGGAAATCGAGAAAAACATAGTAAATCAAAACAAGTTGAGAAGGAGTTCAAGCACAATTACAATGCATGTGATGAACATTAGTAGCTAATTCCCTTGTTTTGGGGTTGAGGCTGAAAACATGATTTTTCTTCATTGTTCATAAAGATGGTTGAACGTTATTTTGTTATATAATTATTCTTAATCCCTTGTTCTTTCTATTTTGATCATTGGCCACTATTGAAATACATATCTAATCCTTTTGTGAACCCAAAAAGAGAATCATTGGGATAGATCGAAGGGTTAAAGAAACAAGATCTTATCTTTTAAATAACAAAATATTTAATTCGTGTCTAGGATAAGAATATACTTGGAAGGCCTTGTTTGGTTCAATTACAGAAATATAACATAAAACATGTAAAATAGATTATTGCATCCCCGCTCAATAATGTAGTTTTGATATCCTTTTATGTAGGTGATTAGAGGTTTAGTAGACGATAATCAAATGATAGACCCTTTGAATCAACAACTCGGTAACCAACATAACCAACAAAAAGTAGAATGATTCACATGATTTCTAAGAGTTCCTTAACCCTAGGATTTCCTCTTCTACTGATTACATAATTGCTTACGTTGCAATTGTTACATTTTATTACTTTTTACTTATTATTAGCTACTTCACTCTTACCAATTCTTTGAAACATTACAAAACTTTCTTGACATATTGTTTGAAACTAAATTAAGTGAATTGATAAACAAGTAGTCCTTATGGGTTCGTGATCTGACTCTTTAGAGCCACTATATTACTTTTCCTACCACGTACACTTGCATGTGCGGTAGGCCACTAAATATTTTTGGCGCTATTTTTAGGGACTCATGTAATTAGTAATTTTTGGATTTTTTTATTTTGATAATATTAGATGAGTGTTGAAAACTTAATTTTAGCAGCTAAGTTTTGCAGGTATAATTAATATATCATACTCGTAAGAGAAAGAGAATTGGTTGACCCATATTTGGAACCTGAGGGAGTATTTCATAAGAGGCGAAGGGAAGCTGCTCTTTAATATCCAATTAAACAATGTCAAATAAGAAATCCAACATACATTATTCCTGCTAAAGTACCAATGGCTAGACCCGTTCATAAAGTTGTAATCCAACTTGCAAACAATATTACTAATATCATCCGCAAACCAGTTGCGGGAGGTAGATTTGAGCTGAAACAAAATATGGCACAACTCTTGCACATTAGAAGAAAATTGATTGTTTTTTCTCATGAGGATCCAAAACAATATTTATAGAACTGTAATGCCCCAAAACTTGGTCCAAAGATGTCACACGGTGCTCAAGACTACGAGTAGCCTTAAGCTAACCCTGTCTGTCTTCTTCTACGTATGAATCTCTCAAATAAGGTGATATAGACATGAAAGTCATACTGAATACAGAAACTATTTAAAATAACTGAGAATAATCCGAATGTAATGTATGAAAATCAAATACTATAAGTCTGAATAAAATTTAGCAGTCTGACAAGCCTCTACTACTAATAACAAGAGAGTCACTGGGACAAACCTCCAGCTAACTCAAACTATCTGAAAAGAATACTAAATAATATGAACTGATAAGCTACAAAATCTGAATGAATAAGTCCCCAAACTATGAGGATTCACCAACTATCATATGTAGATGGAGATGCTCGAACTACTCACGCTGCTAACACTGAGCACCTTAACCTACATTATGAGATAATGTAGCACATAAACATATATGTGGATCAGTACTTTGAGGATGTACTGAGTACATGGGAGTGATATACATAAGTGAAATATCATTTCATCATCATAATTTATGAAACAATGCATGCTAAATGTAAATGACTCATATAAGCTAGAATATCTAAAATACTGAAATCTGGAATCAAGAATATCAAATTTAACTTTATAAATCTAGTGAGTCATAACATTTAGTTCTAAAAGTTGTACTTGTATTCTCTCTTTAAATTATACTGTCTAAGTGTAGAAAGGACTCACTCTTCAATCTAAAATCCAAAAGCTGAAATCTGTAGCTGATATCTTTCTGTAAAGCATAATCTAAATAAAGTTGTGAGATTTTGGACTTAGTTTTCTAAAAGATTTTCTGTAAATCTTTTACTTTAGCTAGCAGAGAAAAGTACTTTAAAACTATTCTGAAAGCTTATACTATTAGGGAAGTTCTCTTAACCGACATAAACCATGTGAGCTATCATGGAGTCCAACATCTTACCCACGTTAGGGAGAGCTGTTCTACCCTTGCCATCGGAATATAACCTTAACATAAGTGATCACTGACTTAGACCACTATGGGCGCCTAAAACCTACGGTGGTTCGTTGTTCTGGGGCATGAGACCTTGGAATCATACCTGACTCGATGCTAAATACTACTTCCATACTTATCGCTCAGAACTTTAAGAAATCCACCTTAAAATAGCATAAGGGTTTATAATGAAAAACCAATTATTCTTCTTTTTCTTTTAATTTCAAACTATATGACCAATGTAGATTCCTTATCTTAGATTAGGATCAAAAGATCAACTTCTTTCTTGAATCTTGGTAAATGATTATCAAAGAGGCTTAAAGTCATAATCTTCTTGAAATATCAAAATTAAATCTTAAGGCTTAAAACTCATGCTTTAAAATCATGTCAAAACATCATAATAACCATGCTTGATAATGAAGACAATGATAATTCATCTCAAAAGTCCATAAATTACTGAAATAGGCACGAAAAGATGATAAATAGACAAGCAATTCATCTTTACAAATCTCTCAAAAACTCATAATCTTGCAAATAACAATAATGGGTATGAACCCTAATTTAAAATTCATGTATAAACATTCAAAATCATATGAAATTGTAATTAAAACTTGGTTTTGGGCACAAGGATAAAGGGAGATCCTTGTTCATAAAACCCCACATACCTTGATAGATGGTTAGAAGAGGAAACCTTGAATTTGAATTCCTATTTGAGTTCTTGGAGATGAGTTCTTGATTATCTTGTCTTGGAAATCCTCAATTTTAAGCTTTGTTAGAGAAACTATAGAGGATTTTGATTTCTTGGAGAAGAAGCTTTGGAGCTATTGGGTTTTGCTTTGAGAGAGAATGGGTGAATTTGGGCATAAAGTGCCTTGAATATGTTTAATCCTATGTTTTAGACGGATTAGGGGACTTGGGAGTTGACCAAAATACCCCTTTTAATATTTAAACGGAACTAGAAAAGTAATATTTTCTGAACTAGCAGGCCACCGCGACATGCCACTATTGTGGTGGCTCACTGAAAATAGGACAATTGGGAACTGGGCGTTCTCAGCAACACACCATCATCGCGGTGTACCTTTTGAATGCCATCTTGGCCATTGGCGCAATATGTTACTATCCCTTTGGGCTACTGGAATTTGATAAATGGGAAATTAGACCTCTTCGCGATGCGGGGCTATTACGGACGGCCATTGGAATTTGACGATTGCTATTTTGGCATCCACCGCGATCTGGTGAGTTCCCAGGTGGGACATTGCTTTAGTGAAATTGCCATAACTTCTCAATCGGGTATCGGAATTAGGCGAATTTGGTATCGATGGAAAGCTAATTCAATTTCCCAAGAAGTAAGAGAATCAATTGTTCAATTACTCGAGGTCAATTGAGGAAAGCAGCAAGCCAAGAAAAAAAATAAAAAAGGCAAATCTGAAACCACAAAAAATTATTATTTTTCACAACAAAACTAACAAACCATGAAAAAACGATACTAAATTAAAGAAAAATTGAAGTTAATCACCTACTATGTTCTGTCAAAATTGCATTAAAATCTTATATTTTATTCAAAAATAAAATTCTCATGATATTTTTTTAAAAAAAAAAACTTTGTAACTTGAATTAATCAAAGAATGAAATCACTCGTCATTGCTCACTACTTTGACATCAAAATATATACAATTGAAATAAAATATCAAAAATATTTTCGAACTAACTGCTGGAATAAAAGCTCCTAATAAAGATACCAAATGTTTCTTTCGAACTTTTCTTGACAAGAAGAATTGATGGTGCCTTATTATTTCCTTCTTTTGCTATTTATTGAGTTCTTTTTTTTTGTCGTCTTTAATAATTGATGAAAGAAAGAAATACAAGGTATGTGTTATAAATATTTTATATTATTGTAAATGTGTTTCAAGATCTAGTTGATATCTATCAAGATTTGAAGTATCTCTTAGTGAGAAATTAGGAGTAAATTTTTCTTATAAATAGAGGGGTTTTATTCCATGTAAATCAATCTTATGATCTCTCATCCTAACAAAAAGAAATAAAGAAGTCTCTCCTCTTCTCTCTATTTATTCTTCTTGTTCTTTCTTTATATTTCATAACACGTTATCACCACGAAACTCTGCCAAACAAAGTTATAAATCTAAGAGTGATTTGAAGATTAGTAATTCCTTATATTATTTGTCTTTTTCTACTAATGATATAATTATTGTTAGATTTGAGGAAAAATAATTGGTTTGGAACTACGTATGCTTTCAATTGGTTTATGAAGAACAATATTGTTAAGAGATATGATGATGAATTTAAGTCTCATTTCCTTAAGAGGGTAAGACATTGGGTTAAAAGTTTTAATGCACCATTATGATAAGATGTTGGGTTCAATTCTCACCTAATTATGCCTAAGACGTCTTTATATGAATAAGACGTTGAGTTTGAATCTCAAAGCACCATATTAATGATATTATGATGGTTAAGAAAAAAATAATGTGTATTTGTGAAAAGTCATGAAAACATGTCTCATTGAATATGCTTCATTCCCTAAAGTGAATGTGGTAGCAATGCATAATAAGTCTGAAAGATGATAATTTGTTCCATTCTTAAAGTGAATGTGGTAGCAATGCTTAATGCATCTGAAAGAAGACAAGTGATTTAATACACGAATATATGTGTGGAGGGACAATATGATAATGAGCATGCTTATTATGATTATAAGATATGCTAGAGAAAAATTCTCTACATCATATGTATGCCTCGATTTACTTCTGAAGTAGCAAAATTATGAAAGAGGTTATAAGCTATCATAATTTAATAGGCTTAAGTCACGATTATATTCTATTCCTTGGGAATGAGAAGCTTATTAATACAAACGTGCACTTGATTGTGATGGTATTACAACTCACCTCCGAAAGAGGCAGAATAATTAAGAAGAGTTATTTTGAAATTTACTTCTAAAGTAGTAAATCTGAAGTTTATTCATATAATAGTAAATTTGAAATTTACTAAAGTAAATGATACATGTTATAGTAAACTTGGAGTTTGATAGAACAAAAGTTCATAAATCGACATGAACGATTGCGACATCCTAAAGATGTGCATATTGAGTATTGAACATCTATTGAAGAATTAGAAAATTCTTCATTACTTTTAATGTTGCTTTTTCTCATGAAAAGTTGATTGGGCCAACTAATATTGGGATTGAATCCCTTAAAACTGAAAAAGCATAAAGGGTGAATATGGGCCCGTTCACCTATCATGTGATACATTGAAAAGATACATCAATAAAACAATCACATATACATTTATTGTCAAGCTGCAGTTTGACATTCATAAAGTTGCTTGCTCAATAAAATTGAGTTAAGAGAATAATTTTCAGATTATGTAATCAAGATAATTCATCTTGCTGATGATGGTTTGACATTGAATGCCTTCGATAAATAGCTAAACTATTACTAATGAGAACAAAGCTTCATGTGTTGGTGTAAAATATGATATGTTGCATACAATAACACTTGTATGCATTAGACCAATAAATTATGATTATTTTTACCTCTCAATTAGTTCAAGGCCAGGAACCAACTATTTCATCTAATAATTTTGATGTGCGGTATACGATTAATGAATATACCATGATGCACAAAGATGAATTTCTCAAAGAAGATGGAGGATGAATGTTAGTTTTCCTAACATAAGGAGGAGATTATAAATAGCTATGAAATATGCTAGGAATTATCATCAGATCCTCATTCAAAAGATAATTCAAGTCAAATGCCAGAAGCATCCATCGACTCAAATTTAGTATCATATTTACGCTATAATTGCTCCTATTTTGCGTTCTTAAAGGACAAAGTTTATGCATGCATGAAGCGTGGTAGACTAATCGGTTCCAAATGAAATAATCCTTGAAAAGGATTAGGAGCAAATAATCATAATAAAAAGGCAATGTGCTCTTGAAGAGCCTACGACATAACACTTCATGAAACCTTATGAGAGGTTCAGGTACCTGAAAATAATGAAGTAATGAGTTCTCAAAATGTTATTTCATACTGTGAACTGATACCAAATGATATATCATCAATGATATCTTTGATACAATATTGGTGCTATATTGTGAAAAATTACGAGGATTTTAATTCTACATTTATTTAAACATGTTGACATAAAAATATTTATCAAGTGATATGAAAGGATGCATCTTGGTAAGCATGAAACTTATTTAATTTGCAGTCCAGACACTTGAAGATGTCATATATGAAATATTGACTATTGTCACATGAAAAAGGATATATGAAAACTTTTTAAGAATTCAAAATGTTTGAAGAATATAAAAGTTTCTGAAAAACTTATTTATAATCCTTATATTATATAAGCTTATAGCTTGAAAATTATTGGAACTCTTGGAGAGTTTTTAAAGCAATAGATTATTTGCTGACATGAGAAATATATTGAATTGAATTAGTTATGAAGTACCACATCTTAGTACAATTGATGTACTAATATATCTTGCAACTACTACAAGGCTTGATATAGTCTTTTCAGTCAATTTATTAAGCAAGGTATATTTCTGCTCCTACGAGGAAACATCAAAATAAGATAAAAGACATGAGCTTATTTTATTCTAAAGCTTGCAGTCCCGATCTTATTGGTCATGCTGATGTTGGGTGCTTATTTGACTCACATAAAGTTCGGTCTCAAACAGGCTATGCGTTTATATGTGGTGGTACAACCATATCTTGGAGATATACAAAGAAGTCTATCGTATCCACTTCATCAAATTATGCTGAGATAATAGCTATTCATGAAACGAACCGAGAATGTGTGTGGTTGAGGTCCATGATACATCTCATTCGAGAAAATGTGTTTTGAAATATAACAATGTACCCATAATTTTATACAGAGATAATGCAGCATGCACAACACATCTTAATGGAGGATTTAATAAAAGGAGATAGAACGGAGCACACTTCATCAAAGTTTTTCTACATACATGAACTACAAAAGAATGATGATATTAACGTACAACAGATTCGTTCAAGTGACAATGTGGCTGATTTATTCAGCAAGTCTCCTCCAATTGCAACTTTTAAGAAGATGGTGCACAAGATCGGGATGCATAGGTTCAAGGATGTTCTCATTAGGGGGAGTTAATACGCGTTTACTCTTTTTTTCTTACAAGGTTTTTTTCCACTGGTTTTTCCTTGTAATATTTTTAATGAGGCAATCGAAATGCATATTATTAGAGATGTGTACTCTTTTTCCTTCACTAGATTTTTTTTTCCACTGAATTTTTTCTAGTAAGGTTTTAACGAGATACATTATCTTTCAATTAGACATTCAAGGGGAGTGTTATAAATATATTTACATTATAGTGAATGTCTATCAAGATCTAGTTGATATCTATCAATATTTGAAGTATCTCTCTTTTAGTGAGAAATTAGGAGTAAATTTTCCTTATAAATAACCGTTTTATTCCTTGTAAATCAATTTTACGATCTCCCATCTCAATAGAAATAAAGAAGTCTCTCCTCTTCTCTCGATTTATTCTTCTTATTCTTTTTTATATTTTATAACAATATGGAATTTATAAAAACATCTTGAATTCAATTCTCCAGCCGTCTCTATTATCTCCATTTACTACATGCATCTCAACCAACAAAAAAAAGTAGTAATTCATTATCTAAATAGTATTTTCAACACGCACCTCTAGTCTTTCTGTACAATTCTGCCCCCTTCTAAATCCATGATAAGTAAGGCTGTGTAAAAATTAAACCGACCAATAAATCGAACCGATAAAAATGTTATTGGGTTATTGGTTTGTTATTGGTTTTATAAAAAATTTTATTGGGTTATCGGTTCGGTATCAGTTTAGGCCTATTGGGTTATCGGTTTAACCGATAACCCAATTAGAATACACTAAAATTACTATTTTACCCCTAGTTATATTTTTTATATAAATATTTATATTATCTATATATATTAATATTATATATATATATATATATATATATATTTGGTTTAATACGTAATTTTATTAGGGAATAGGATACTCTATGACCTTTTTAAAAAACAATAGCTCAATTATAGCCCAAGTTTGACATTTGGACAAATAATGTCCAGTCGGCTAAACAAATGTCATTTTATGGCCATTTTTCAATCTTTCCCAATTTGGGTCATTTTGATCCACGTAGTCCATATACAGTCCCTATACGATACCGATACAGTCTATATACAATACTGATACAATATTCAACTTGGCAAATTCGGTCTTTTTAAAAATATTTCAATTTTTTTTTTTACTATAAAATTTTAAATTGATCAAATATTCTATTTTTTTTATTATTTAGAAATAATAATTAAATTATATAAAAATGATATAATTATTAAATAGAATATGAATCTATATAAGATATATATATATATATATAGAAATTGTATAGTTCTATCAAATATGTGTATGTACAATATATAGAAAATGTATACAAATTATATAATTGTTGTATAAAACGTGTAAAAAAAAGTACAGTTATTATATAAATTATGTATCCAAACTGTATAATTTCCGTATAGAATATTTATGTAAAAGATTTGTATAAAACCTATATAAAAGTTGTGTAAAACGGTATAGAACCAGTCTTTAAATTAAAATGGCTTCAAAGTGAAATTTAAATTCCATGGTCATTTTCAAGGAAATAGTTTAATTTGAAGTGCAAATGTACAGTTATTATATAAATTATGTATCAAAACTGTATAATTTACGTATAGAATATTTATGTATAAGATTTGTATAAAACCTGTATAAAAGTTGTGTAAAAATGGTATAGAACCAGTCAGTAAATTAAAATGGCTAGAAAGTGAAATTTAAATTCCATGGCCATTGTCAAGGAAATAGTTTAATTTAAAGCACCGTTTCTGTCCTTTCCCCATTTTATTAACCAAGGGTCAACTGACCCGACCCAACTTGACCCATAATATCCAAATTTATCAACTAAATATTTAGAAGGGTTTCTAAAATGAGAAACTAAGAAAATCCCTTTCATCCTCTTTCCTTTCCGCCGCATCTCTATGACTTTTTTTGTCAATGAACAACTTGAGCTGCTGCTTCTTTGGATCATCAATACAATCCCACTGATGCTGTTGATAACTTCGTCTTCTAGCTTGCAAGAGTAAGCTTTCTTATTGTTTTTCCTTTCTCCTTCCTGTCTCTGTGTACCTGTTAACCATTTCTTTGTTCTAGCTGAAATCTTTGGTATGTAGGTGAAATCTATCATTTTGATGCTACAAAAGACGAATTCAGTCCATTGAGAAAAGATACATCCACCTGGTAAGAATTCCTCTTTGAATTTGTTGAATCCACCTCCTAATCTTGCATATAACTTGCTTCTCCATTAATAGTTGATGAATGGAGGGAGATTATACAGTACTCGGACCCCCTGACCACTGGTAGATGTCAATTTCCTCAGCTGCAAATCTTGAGAATCAGACCTCCGAACCCCCTGATCTACTGAGAGACTAAGATTGATGGTTGTACTCACTAAGATTGAGGAAGATATAGATGTTCTCGAAAAGCTTGAACAAGGTAAAAATATTCTAATTGTATTAGTTTTGTATTATTATTGTAAACAATCGTTAACAGTTTCGTGACTGATTAATATAATTTCTCTGTAGAATTGGCTAATACTAGCATTCTTGATGATTGACGTGGAGTTGAAGTTCTTCGTTTTTTGCTCTTGAATCTGGGCATCTGGTAAGCCACATATTCTAGCTATAATTTGTTATAAGTCATATATTTTCTTAAAATTAGTCACTGAATATAGTGAATAGTCTAACACCTATGTAAGCGCAATATTGCTTAAACGAGATTCGTGAAGCAAGGGAGTCCCTGGCTATATTGACCAAGTAAATAATTTATTTTATGCAATTTCTGAAGCATTCATATCTTAAAAGAGTTAGGTTGAAAGATTATACAGAGATGGAGTTCTTGAACTATGAATTCCCACTGAAGCCTTTACTTTCACTGAATACTCTGCTGTCTTTCTTCATCCGACCCATTTTCGTTTCCATTTCCCTCGTCTGACCGCCTTCGCTACTTGATCCAGATGGGTTCTATTTTATAAGTATTTTTCTTATTGGTTAAACTGAAAATCGAACCGTTAAGAATCAATAATCGATAAACCGAAAATCGATAAAAAATATTTTATTGGTTGGTTATTGGTTTTGCATATTTAAAAATCAAAAATCAATAAACCGAACCGATAACACACAAAATCGAACCAAACCGACCAATGCCCACCCCTAATGATAAGAGTGCAATAATTGATCTCAGCACATCGAGCCATCCAGATACCTAGTGTCATTATAATAATATTGTTTTATAGTGTAGTCTGTTTTTTTTGGTAGTCAGTTTAGAGTGTTGTCTAAAACAATAGTTGCTACTCATTGTCAATATAAAAATAATGAATAAACTTCTTTTCCTTAAATTTTCTATCATATTTTAGTATAGTCGTATTTTGTTTATTATTAGTTTTTCATATTTGGCATGTATATTTATATTTTATTTTATTTAGTATTCTCTTCGTTTAAAAAAGAATGATCGACTTTCTTTTTAGTCCATTTAAAAAAGAATGATCCTTTCCCTTTTTAGCAACTTTTTAATTTTAACTTTCACATGACATGTTTAAGACTATAAGATTGAAGAACATTTTGATTCATTTAACATATCTTTAAATTAACATCATAAGATTTAAAAGTTTTTTTATTTTCTTAAACTTTATGCCAAATCAAACTAGGCCACTTTTTTTAAAACGGAGCGAGTATTAGTTTTCTACATTTGGCATATTAGTATATTTTAGTATTTGTATTTTATTTATTATTAGTTTTCTATATTTGCATGCATATTATATTTTATTTAGTATTAGTTTTCTACATTTGGCATATTCATTTTTTACTTTAATCTTTATAGAAATTTTAATTAATTTAAAGAAATATTAAAAAGATAGATTTGTAAGTGAAATTTTTTAATATTGAATAAAAATTTAAATAGTATTTCTAAAATTCAGACAATATAAATATAGAATTAGATACATTAAGTTTAGAGGGGGAGTTTACTGTAATTTTCTCTTACACCCATGATGTGTTATGAGATGGTTGGTACTGCAGTAGTGGCCTAGTGGGTATAGCCATTGAGTGCCAAGTTGAGGGATAGTATAACACATGGCAGCGCCTGCTGAGTAGCTAACTGTTGGTATACAGAGTTTTCGCCCCTTATTCATCCCCTTCAAACACCAAACATCTCAATTTTGATCAATTCCATCATTCGGAATAAATCAAAACCTTTGCAGAGCAGCATTACGGGTATTTTTTTTATAAGCCAGTGTTCGGCTCGGCTTATGCGCAACTTGTAGCCTTACAGGTACCTTTTCTGTCTATACAACATATGAATATTTGTTGTTATTTTATTTAACTGTGAAAGGGAATCTGGCTGCCTGTGTAAGCTTCAGTTGATTATCCTCCGTGTATATAAAAATATCGTAATCGAGAAGAGAAAAGTCTAATTTAATTAGATTTGGTCAGTTATTTAGGAAATTGAAGTACCGAAAAAGAAACACCAAATTGAACCTTTTTCAGAACTATACATTGCCTTCATTGGATGTGCGTGAACAAAGACGTAGGGGTCATTTGGTATGGTAGAATGTATAAGAATAGTATTAAATAAGGTATATTCGTTGTTGTGAGATTAGTTATGCTAGGATCATTTCTTATTCACTTTTTGGTTTGGTATATTAAGTGTAGTTCTGTCTTTAACCATGCTTATTCATGTATTAGTTATTCTGATATTCTAATTCATGCTATGATTTTCTATGTATTAGTTATATCCCTATGGTACTGGATAAGGTTATATATAGATTGGAAATCTTACCAAATAAAGGATTAAATAATATCACGACTAATACATGTATTAATTTCTCTAATACATCCTACCAAATGGGTTATTACCACCTGGGTTGTTACCACCTTTCGTAAAAAACTGTGTGGGCTCCGCTCAAAACAGACAATACCTATTCAGGTTAAAAGTATCTGTATCTATGGGCTGTTATAACCCAATAGTCTTTAGTTTCAAATTCACACAATAAAAAGAAGTATAAATATATCTGTTAATCCGTATGTGTGTTCGATGTATCTGTCACATCATCTGAACCATCACTTGGCCATGTCATCGTGGCATGCCTCTGAGATACCCAGGCCGACAGCACAAACATAAAAAACAGAGTGAAAGAGTTTCACGTTATGATGTTTATTTTTGAGAGGGTACCTAGCAGAAAGAGATTTTCCTGTTAGCATTAGTTTCATTATTCAGAATTATTCTTAAGTGGAATTTACGCTACTCTTAACTAGATAGTATGGAACAGCTACTTATGAGTCCAAAAACATGTTTTGAACATGGAAATACAAAGTTACATACATTTGTAATAGGTTCTAATGAGTCACAGAAATGTTCAATCAAGAGTATGAATTAGTTTGTAGCAACGAAGTTTTCCTTTTCCGATTGGAGATTCTACTATCTTGTTCAAAATTTATCAATCTTATGGTTCTCTTGGTTGTTCTCAGAATATATTCTTAGAACCAGGTCCTCCTCTTTGAGTATATTGAAGTAAATGGCACAAGCGAAAACTACGGAAAATACGTCGAAACTTGCAAGCTATGATGCTTACTTTGAGAAGGTCCAGAGCAGAAAGAAACTGCCCCGTAATTTACAGGAAACTTTAACTGATGCATTTGCAAAAATTCCAGTTTCATCCTTCCCTCAAGTTCCTGGAGGCAAAGGTATCTCATATAAGTTTTCTCGTCATTATGTTTTTGATATCCAATTTTGTATCCTAACCGGCTTCCTATACCTCATTTCAGTGATTGAAATAGACGCTGAGACTACTATTGGTGATGCTGTCAAAATTCTTTCTGAATCCAACATCCTCTCAGTTCCGGTAAAGAATCCAGCTGCTCAGAATAGTTCAGATTGGAGAGAAAGGTACTTAGGTGTCCTTGATTACTCTGCTATTGTGCTTTGGGTGCTGGAGGGTGCAGAAACAGCAGCAGCTGCCTTATCAGCAAGTTCAGCAGCAGCAGCCGGAGTCGGAGCAGGTAGTGTGGGTGCTCTTGGAGCACTGGCATTGGGTGCAACAGGTCCTGCTGCAGTTGCCGGTCTAACGGTGGCTGCAGTTGGTGCAGCTGTGGCAGGTGGAGTGGCTGCAGATCGAGGAGCGGGAAAGGATGCTCCAACTGCAGCTGATATGTTGGGTGAAGATTTTTACAAGGTTATCCTTCAAGAAGAGCCCTTCAAGTCAACGAAGGTGAGCAGTCCTTCTAAAGGATTTCCCTCGAGCTTCTACTAAATCACTCTAGCGTTTTGATTGTCTAAATTATTTGCTGCTTCTTCATGTCTTAGTATCCTTGAACATGTAAAATAGTGATCAAATTGGAGAACAACAAAAGCTGTACTGAAAATATATTCAGAGAATTTGACAGGAACACACATGACAAGGTCCAGTAATTATATTTGCAGGTGAGCTCCATTATAAAATCCTATCGGTGGGCACCATTTGTTCCAGTAGCAACGGACAGTTCTATGTTGAGTGTCTTGCTGTTGCTATCAAAATATAGGCTGCGGAATGTACCTGTGATAGAAAGGGGAAGTCCATTCCTTAAGAACTTCATAACTCAATCGGCCGTGGTACGGGGTCTTGTAGGATGCAAAGGGAGGGATTGGTTTGACTGCATCTCTGCGCACCCTATATCAGAACTCGGCCTCCCATACATGTCCGCTGATGAGGTCAGTTATTTGTTGCTCCTGACATTATGTATTATTATTTTGATATCACAAAATTTGGTGATGGAAAGTCCGTTTTCCAATGTGTATACCAGGTTATTAGTGTCCGAAACGATGAACTGATTTTGGAAGCATTCAAGAAAATGAGAGATAACAATATTGGAGGTCTGCCAGTTGTTGAAGGACCGAAGAAGAAGATAGTTGGCAACGTAAGCATAAGAGACGTCAGATTCTTGTTACTCAGACCTGAACTCTTCTCCAATTTTAGGTATGTAGTACATTCTAACTTGCTACTCTTTGATAGCTTTTATGATAATTAGAGTTCTGATTCTAGAGAGCCTCTCTCGTTGCTGAACTTATGCAAGAAAACCAGAAAATAGATATATCACAGTTGAACTCAAATACTCAAATGACAAGATGGTTAGGCCTCTGTCATATGGTAGCTCGTAAATGTTCTCTGTTTCGCTGCGCTTTTACCTAACTTTGCCTGTTAAATCACAGGCAGCTGACAGTCACGGGCTTCATGAACACAGTTGCTTCGGCAACCCATGATGCTACAAAGGTGGCTACACCAATAACATGCAAGCTTGGTTCAACTCTTTCTAGTGTAATAGACACTCTTGCGTCCAAGTTAGTTCACAGGATCTATGTCACTGCTGAGGATGATGAGGAAGTGGTCGGTGTGATTACACTCAGAGATGTCATTTCTTGCTTCATCTATGAACCACAAAACTTCTTTGATAACTATTTTGGATTTTCTGCACAAGAAATGCTCGTAAAATGATATGTTTCTGTTGGTGAAAATAAGCAGGATATGGGCAAGCGATGCAGTCAAAAGAACCAGCATCAGGTTTTGGTATAAGATCCAAGAGATACGCTCTTTTACCAGTTTAACATGTACAAGATGATCCTTTTTATGTCACTCCGGCAGCACTATCGCTTGCTAGTTTTTTTGAGTTTGCTTTTTGGGTTTTTCCTATTCATTCACCGCTGGTTGTCTTCCTAGCTGGCATGAAATTTAAGGTTCCATAAAACTTTTTCTAATGCGAAGTTCTTGCTTTGTATGACTGTAATATCAAGAGTGAAACTATGACACTATTGTAAGAGAATTTAGGACCTACCATTTTCTACCAAGTTTCATCTGCAAGGGTATCGACCTAGCTCCCCTTCGAGTTTGTACTTAGCTTTTGCTTTTACTCAAGTAAAATTCAACCCCCTCTTGGCGGCATCCCTTTTTTGACAAAATGTGTTGCCGTGGTAGTTGAACGAGTTGGCATTTGTTATGTTGATAGTTCAATGTGTGAGCAACATGATCGTTAGGTAGGGAAACTTACTAGTATTACAACCCTTATCAGAAAGTGGAAGTACATTGATCTATAGTATCTACTAGCTATTTCACCCAATGCAAAAGGCAAAAAGTGAAAGCATCACTGGTCCAAGTTGGATGGAACTTGGCCAGATCAATTGAATATCCAAGGCCAACATTAAACACAACCATAGCTAATTGATGAACCCGCATAGACGGTAGCGCCAGTGTTGAATGACCACAAGATTTTTCCAGTATTGGCATCAAAGCCATTGGGAGGTCCATTAGGAGGCACAGATCCTGCAAAAAGAATCCCATTGACTATGTTGACTGGCCCGTGAGGCGAGTCGTTGCTCGGGTTTGCAGTGGTCCATAGGGTGTCGCCTGTGCTTGCATCCGATGCCACCCATCCACGACCTGCTGTTGTCTGAGTAGAAAGTGCCAGGGGGAATGGAACACTATCTGCATTGACTATGTTTTGTGTAAATTTCGCGTCCCATCTGTGTCTGCACTCCGTACTCCTCTCTCCAAGCTCCCGGTCCTGCTTTCTATATCATACGAATTAATTAGTTATAGCAAGTTATTTACTTTATTTTATGTGTTACCAAATTAAGTTTAATATAGATTCTACATGTTTTATAGTAACCTCAGCAGCGAAGGCGAGAATCCATGACGGCGCTGAAAAGACCAAAATTTCACACCTAAAGATTTGAACTAGTAAGTTAAAGTTGCAATTCTCGAACCTTCTTTGCTACTATACTAGAATCTTAGTATCAAAGGGGTCCAACATATTATACCCGTTAACAAAAAGAATTCATTTTCATCCTAAATAGAGTAACTTTTTAGCAATTGAACCCTAGCCACAACATAGCTCCACTCCTGCTTAACCTCTGAAGGTGTAAAACAACTGTGTAATGTTGTCAGTGCGCACAAGTTAAATAATCCTAGGCCAAAATGCGTAGTTATTGTTATTTAATTTTCATTCTTCCTCTCTGAAAAACATGTCTTTTGTGTTTGTTGAGTGTAAAAATGTTTACCTATGTATACACTACCCTAAAATATTGTTTGATGATGACAAGGAGAACTTGAAAAATGCAAATTCTGGTTATAAGGACTTCACCTGAACCCAAACGATATGGCAAGTGTTGCGATCAAGCGCCCAAGCAAAGGCACTTTTCTTCGCTGTCATCACCACATGACGGAAATCAGCATCCAAGTTAGGCTCTGGCGGGCAATCAGGAATTTTAGGAATCAAACAAGTGAAATAAAAAACGCAGTATCCTCCAAGCATTGTGGCGCAAGCAATTTCTCCAGAATCCACATCCTGTGCAAGAATTGATACAAGATGAACATCTTCACCAAAACTGATCAGGAACAGCTGATGGTGTCGTTAGATTGTTGTGTTTTTCTTGACGTCTCAGCACATCCGGTGGTGCTACGTAGAGATTTCCAGTTCCTACAAAGGTGAATCCTTTGGTTACGTCGATCTCAGGGCTTCTTTCCCATATTACTGCCCTGGAGTAACCACCTAGTCTTCCAACGTTGTCTGGGAGTGTGTATGTCATATTGTTGCACCAGTTCGAACATTTAGTTTTACCAGTCCGCCTCCTAATGTGCATTATTTTGCAGCTGGGTACTGAAGTTGAGATCAGTTCTCTTTAGTGGTTGATCTATGAAACTGATAATACTAAAGCTGATTAACTAAATCTGCTCATATCAATGACTGAGTTTTGAGTTTGCTACTATCAACTGACTAAATCTATGATCAAACCTTTCTAACAAATGATCTCTAAATCCACTAATAATGATAAAGAATGATTGTATCTGATATTAGACCTATCTAGCAGAAGATCTCTGAATCTTTTAATAATAAAAATGACGGTCTGAGTTTGAGATTAGGCCTATGTAAAGGGTGATATCCAGCTCTACTAGTACTGATACTGATTAACTTTATGTGAGACCAGACCTATCTAGTGGGTGGTCCATGAATCTATGGAACTATATAAGTTCCTTACTAAGATGGGTGACTGTATCTGACTGTCCTGATTTCTGAGTTCTACTCTGAAGACTGATACTGAAACTACAACTGTGGGAGTTCTCAACTGACATGCCCCAAATTTTATCTAGCAGGGTCCAACCTGTAACCCCAGCTGGAAGGGTGTCAATATCGTGCCATGGGTAAAGACCTTTGCTATGGTCAAGACTCTCTAACGGGTGACCCTGAACAGGAAGTCAAGCCTAAGGCGACATGATAGTCAAGACTTAATCTAACGAGTGGCTCCTGGTCCTATGCTGGCTATGCAGTTCTGGAGTTTAGGGACTATTACTAATGACTCAGCCTCTCTAATAGGAAAGCCGTCATCCCTGCACTCACTTGGTGCTAGTTCCTAATCCCAACTGAAAGACACTAAACTGATTCTTGGATTGTACTAGATAGAGTTGAATATATTACTGATTATCTTACTTGACTGATCTGATAGAATTTACTTGATTCCATTATCTGACAAAATACTTCTGAATATTACTTTCTGTCGGAATGCTACTGAGTTATGTAATTTACTGAGCTTTACTAAAATCTAAACTAATACTAAATACTACTGTGGTCCGAATTGAATACGGAACTGGGTTAGACTGATACTGAGACTGGATTGAACTAGAACTGAGATTACTGAATTTTCTTAAGTTTGTATTGGCTAAATTCTACTGATCATAGCACGACTGAAATTATCTTGAGATTGACTCGGCTCTAGACAAGTAGATAGATTTTTGGGTATAAATACCCTCAGAACTTGATAGCATAAATAAATAAGATAGGACCACACTTGAATATCATGACAATGGACTTTCATTTACAACACAATCAATACGATATCTCGTCAATCACTTGAATGTCATAAACATGTAAATGTATAAGGAATGCATACTAATATCTCATAGTTTTTCAATAAGAAATAAACATGGATAAGAATGCATGCAACTTATCATAATACATTCACTAAGGCATTTCAAAAAATGCTTGGCATGCACTAGTTATCACAAAATTGGGGATTTCATGCTTAACATACTAAATAGGCACTATTATCATTACTTAAGCATTCTATCAAACATATGGGGAGCATGCTTTGGTTATACCATAGATTTTATACATAATTATCACGAATACATCAATATCATGCAACTTGAAGAGGGTTTATCATGAATATCATACAACTCATCACATACTAGAATCAATTCTTTAAATTGGTAGCCTAAATCATGAATTAAAACTCAATAATAACATAAACTTCAATTTCAATTCACATGAATCATGAAAACTCATAATATAAGATCTTTGAATTTAGAAAAGGATTCTTGAACTTCTTGGGTGGAAGGAACCTAAGAATCAACATCTGCATACCTTGTTATATGATTCTTGGAAGATTTACAGAGGAATCTTGATGACTTGGGTCTTGAGCTATGAACCCTAATGGTTGTTCTTGAAGAAAATTGAGAGAAAACTAGTATATTTGGGTAAAATAATGAGAAATCTCGTGTTAAAGAGCATATATAGGGGTAGAAAAATGACCTTCATGCCCTTGGAATTAAAATTTAGAACTAACAAAATTCTGATTTTATATGCTGGCGTGATGTGCCATGATCGCGCCAGCTTACTGCAAATTGGACAATTGAGAAACTGAGCCTTGGTGTGATGTGGTGGAAATTGCATTTCCCACTTGGTTGCAAATTGGAAAGCCACCGCGATGTGGTAGAATCAAGGAGGCTTACTGAATTTTGACAATTGCCATTTTGGCTTGCTCCGTGATGTGCTAAAGTACCAGGTGGTACACTGTCTCACTAAAATGGCTCTAACTCTTCACCCGAGGGTCGGATTTGGGCGAATTTGGTATTGATGGAAAGCTTATTCGATTTCCCAGGGGATGAAAATTCAAAATCCTAAAAATTTCATATGGAATAAAATATATTCATCTTTGAAGTAAGATTTTTAATGTTCTAAATAAAAATTTAAACTAGGAAAAGGGTGGGGTATTACACTCATCCATCATAAAAAGGCATCCATGGGTTACATAGGCTCAGTTCTCCCCCAACTGAAAGGGCCCTCGTTCATGAGCTGCATGAACCAGAGAATGATCATATGTACATATGTACCATGAGCGAATTGATATCACAAATATTTTTTTGGTGCTTATATCTATCAGCCTTATAGAGGGTTGCATAGGTATAATCTATGATTGTTGTTTGCTGAGTGTTGATTGAACCTTCTAGGTTTATGGAGCCTTCATTAGGCATTATTTTTCTAGACTAGACGATTACTTTATTATTGTTATTATGATTAGTTCCTAGTATGCTAATTATGGACTGGTACTAATGTTGAAGGTATGATTCCGATTCCTTTCCTTTTATGATAAATTACATTATGGATAGTGTATTCATGGTTAGACATATGACTATAGTCCCAGATCTTGCTAGTATTAGCTTTCCTTCTTGTTTAGGATTTCCTGGGGAGGTTAGGCTGGCTACCTTAGATTGTTATGTTTGAGTTAATCTTGTATACCAAAATATATATACAAATACACACACATACACACACACATATATATATATATATGGTATTTTTGTATATCCTCTCCTCCCTTGTTTATTCATATTGTATATATATTCTTTGGCTATGTACACTACTATTTATCCTTCTTCCAACCTTTATTTATATATTGACTAGTGAAATACGGTATATTGCTTTAGTTCCTAAATATGTCTAGAATAGGATAGTTCGTCCTTACGCCTCTCTAGCTTTTTTATGTTAGATTTATGCATAGTGGCCTATAGTTTATATTCTATCTTGGATGTTATCAATATTTTCATTATATTTATAGCTAAGTTGGCGGTTGCCTATTAAGTACCATGTGTTTCGCACTCATACTACACTTCTGCAGCCTCCATATCATAGTAAGAGTTCTCATCATTTGTGTGTACATCATACATATCAGTTATAGATCATAAATTTGGGTGAGCTCTTGATATTTGGAGCATTACTACTCTTCTTCTTACAGGTTAGACTATCTTTATGTTGTATTCAGAGATGGGCTGTACATGTAAATTTTTTTAGTATATGACTTTATACTCTTATTTTATTGGAAGCTCTTGTACTAAATTCACCAAGTTTTGGAGTTGCTTTATATATATTAGCCCCTTTATTATATTTATTTTACTATTTTCATTCATTTTACTTAATAGTCCGTTACTAGTAGTTCTAAACTACTGGTTGGCTTACCGATAAATGGTTTATAGTAGCTGCCAAAACCTGAGAAATTGAGTTATGAAACATTAGTATTAGAGCCTAGGTTTATTGATGTGTTGGTACAAGAGATAAGTGTCTAGTAGAGTCTTGTGGATCGGTGCAGAGACATCTATATCTTATCTTCGAGAGGCTATAAGGCATTTTTACAAAATTCTATACTTCACTCCTTGTTGTGTATCCATATTTCTATGAACCTCTTGTATATTCTTTTACTCTATCTATTCTAGATAGATGATATGAGGTTATTGATAGATGTGAATAGTACTTTGACATGTGTTTTCAGAGCTTCAGAATAACGTTAGATTAGGGAGTCAGAGGTTAATATCAAAGATCTTCAGCATTAGCCAAAGGATTTAGGGTTAGCCTAGGATCGGTATAGTTTGTCACTGCATCAATCTTTCAAGATTAAACATTAGTGATTTTGAGCCTTTTTATGGATACCCTATGGCCAGAGATGATGTTCAGTTTATCGAGCAACTCTCAAGCTAAAATTGAGTTTGTTAGTGTTCAACAGGGTTCATTGTCGGTTTTAGAGTTTGAAATTAGATTTCTTAACTGGGATAGACATACGCCTACACTATATCCTTTGGAGAATGAGATGGTGTATGAATTTATTGGGGTATTTTCTTTCCTACGCTATTTGACGTCGTAGTATTTTATAGCAGCTGGGTTATTTTTTTCTTAGTTTGTTGATCATATGAGGGACATACAGAGAGAATGTATTGAGATTAATGGAGGTGGCTTAAGAGGCCATGTCATTAATCCAATGCTATTGGTATTTCATCTGGGAGTAGGATCCTCCTGGAAAAGATCATTTCACTTACAATGTGTCAGTTCTACACAGGTAGCATCTCAGAATATAGGTGGTTCTCAAATCAATCGTGGTGGTCATAGTGGGTGAAGTTCTATCCAAACCCCACAGAGAATTCTTTAGGTCGTGGAGGGCCTTTTGGATCAATGGGTGTAATACCTCAGCATGATCTGGAATCTAGTTTTGGTTGTGGCCAATTTGTTCACTGGTCTAGAGAGTGCCTAGATGTGAGTTGGATGTTTGGTCACTAGATGAATTTGTAAAGATATAATTTATGAGTAAAAGGAAAAATAGTGCTCTTTGGGATCCCTAATTCATGTTTATGGATGAGTTGGGTGAGGTAAATGACCTAAATACCCTGAAAATGTTATGAGCAAAAGTTGGACAAAATAGGGACCAGGTGATGCAGGCTATAGACCGACAGGGTAAGCTTCGCATCGTGGGCTCCAGTCCGGCAGACTAAATCGGGTGCTGTGGGCTCCATCCCAGCGGAATGGACCGAGTGCCACAGGCCTTTCCCGGTGGTGCTACTAGTTTCATTTTCCAAAAATGCCTCTACGCTTGTTTGAAAATAGAAAAACTCACTCGATATGTACTTTTGATCTTCATAAACATGAATCAACTTAGAAACTAACATTTCGGGGTCCAGAATGTCGATTTAAAAATATGCAAAGTCTAGGGGTCTTGAAAGTAACTAAGTCCTCAACACTTAGTAGAATTTCAAGTCTTGGACCCCTTATGCATTCAACTGAGGGCTGAAATGAGCTAAGAACATTACAGGGTATTATAAATAAGGTCATGATAGGTGCTGAAGTTAACAAAGTTTTGAGCTTTTGAAAACTCGCCTCACGCTCACCGTACCACTAAAAACATCATTATTCTGAGTCAACTTGGCAAAGCAGTTGTAATAGTAGAAAAAACCTGCACAAATCATCTATAGTAACCAACAAAACCAATAAAACTTTGAATCTCGATAGGTGAAGTAGGCCCAAACCAATCTCGAACTACCACAACCTTGGGATAGATTGATCATAATACCCTTCTTGGACACTACATGCCCCAAGAATGTCATAGAATTAAGTCAAAAATCACACTTTAAGAACTTAGCACATAAGTTCTATTCCCTCCTTATTTGAAGCACAATCCTTAAATACTGCAATGCTTCTTTCTGCTCTTGGAAGAAACCAAGATATTATTAATTAACACAATAATAAAGGAATCAAGATAAGACCAAAAAACTTCATTCATCAATTCCAAAAATGATGTCGGAGCATTATTCAACCCAAATGACATGCCTAAAACTCATAATATTAGTATCAGGTCTTGAAAGTTGTAATAGAAAAATCCTCAATTGATGGCACCCCAACCTCAAGTTAATCTTAGATAACATTAAAGAACCTTTAAGATAATCAAATAAATCATCAATGCACGAAAGATGATACTTGTTTTGAAGGCACCTTACAACTATTGATAATTAATGCACATCTGCATAGGCTCATCCTTCATCTTTACAAACAACACGAAAGCACCCAAAATAAAAATACTGGGTCTGATGAATCCCTTACCTTACAAATCCTAGAACTGCTACTTAAACTCCATAGAAGCCATCATATAACAAAAAATAAAAATGGGCTTAGTGTCAGTCTATAAATAAATGCCAAAACTAATGTCTCTATTATGAAGAAAACCTAAAAGATTCATAGAAATAACATTCTGAAACTTACTAACCACTCTTAACAACTCCAAATAAGACATGTCAGTATAAGTATCACAAATATAAGCCAAATAAGATGGACATCACTTTTCAATCAAAAGTTGATCCCTAAGGAAAAAAATCTCCCTTTTAAGTACGATTCCTGGGTACCTTTACACTCCAAGGTACACATAGCACAACCAATGTAACTATCTTGGCATGACAATCAAATACAATATGATATAAAAAACATAATACATTCCTTCAATCACATCAAAATCTATTATTTCCATAATAATCAATTTTATCCAAGTATCATAATCCAAAAGAGTTACCACACTAGATAGATACACCCAATATACTTGTAATGACACTACAGGTTATTTTATGCATTTCCACACTTTTCACCATAGTGAGATTTTCTATAACTTCCCAAGTCATTTGTGACTTGCTGGAGCTAACAATTTAGTTATCTGGTAGTTCATTTATTTTTTAGAGCAAATTATTTATTTTGAAGTTTTCGCTGGTAAGGATTAGCTATCACATGTAAAGTTTAATTTAACAACCTTACATACTAATTTTGATAGTTCTATTATCTTTAGAACATTGATTTATTTCTAGGAGGGCCTTTGCTTTGGGTCCTTGATGTGTGAGCAGTTGCTAACACATTTAAGGCTTGTAATTGAGAATTACAAAGTCTTAAGCCACTTTTGTTGTTTTTGATTGTTTTCTCTTTGATATTGCAGTAAAAGTCAAGATGCATGAAAATACATAAAAGCTCCATCAAGAAGGATGTTTTTTGGTAAAAATAATTGAATTTTGAAGATATCACCTAGAGACATGTCTGATAAGTTATCAGATTTTTGATAAGCTATCACACATGTCGTCACCCTGAAGCAGAGGATGAGAAATTGGAAGCACTTCTGACAAAAATTTTGATAAGTTATCAGACTTATGATAAGTCGTCACATAGGTTATCACACTGTGATAGAAAATAAGAAATTAGAAGCATTTCTGATGACATGTGTGATAACTTATCATAAATCTAATAAGTTATTAGACATGTCATCACATTGAAGCAGATGATCTGATGACATGTCTGATAACTTATGAGATTTGTGATAAGTTATCACACATGTCGTCACCTAAAAGAAAAATTTTAAATTTTTTATTTTGAATTTTTCTTAAGTCATGGGTATAAATAGTAGCTTTTAGGGTTTATTCATGGAGGAAAACATCTGGAACTTATTCCAAGGGAGTTTATTTTTCTTTTTGGGGCTCTTAACTTAGAATTCAATATTCAACTCTTTGATTGGATTTTGAGATTTTTCTCTTGAACTTGGAAGAGAATCAACTTCAGACTTTATCTTTTGTAAGTTTAATTACTTTGAATGATGAATATAATTATTGCTATCTCTTTCTTTTTTGTGGAAATAAAATCCACCACTAGGGTTGTTGGATCTATGATTATTCCTCCATGGATTTGATATTTGGTTAGGGTTCTAATGATTGTTGGAACATCTTGATAATTTTTTTGTATTAATTATTTTCTGTTGGTTGCAAACAATAGGCCTTACTTACTGTTGATTTGCTTGAGATAATAAATTAACCCTATTAAGAAGTGAATTATCAACGAGGAGTCGGGAAGGTTAAGTACTCATCTAATGATTAATGCTGTAACAAGATTGATCAACTCGAGATAAAATCAGTATGAATAGAATGTTTTTCTAATTTCAAGAGAATTAGGGAGTTCAACATCTAGGTGGTTGAGAAACACTTAGATGGATTGTTAAAACTGATAATTTGGTATTTCACATAATTCACGAGAATCTAATACTATAACTGTTATTCAATAGAGGATTGCTAATCATAGTAATCACAACTCTAGTTTCTCTATATCATTAATTTGAAATATTGCAGTTTAAGATTTGAGCTCTGAAGCAAATTAAACTTTAACATTTATTTGATCATTGAAAAACCCCATTTTATCTTTTTGTATCTTTTGTTTGAATTTAACTTGTAGCTTATTTTAAAACTAGTTTAATCGCCACTCATATTATTTCCTGTGGATTCGACCCCGACTCCAAAGTTGGATAAATATGTTGACGACGACCGTCTTGCACTTAATTGACGTGTAAGTTGAGCATTATAAAAAATGGCCCCGTTGCCGGGGAATAATTTAACGTATTGAGTTGGTCTGGAATTTTAGCCTACTTGCTTGAATTCAAACTTTTAAATATTTCTTTTTAGTTTTCTTTTATTTCTTATGTTAGGTATATTTTTATTTTAGTTTACTTATTACTATGGCATCGTGGAATAAACATAAGCTTGGTGGTTGGAAATCTTATCTTGATGATCTATGTCCATATTGTGATGGACCTCATTTTTGGCAAGATTGTAGATATATTCCCTGGAGAGAGATGTGTGCACCATTTCTATCCTACCGGGAGTATGAATGTTCTTTATATGGTGGTCAATATGGACATTAGAGTGATTGCCCTAATTCCCCTTCCACCTATTGCGCTAACCCAAATTCTAGTTCTTCTTATGAGTTTGATAGGTTTTTTAGTCAAGAAAAGGAAGAACAAAGCACCAGGAAGAGTGGCATTAAAGCTATGTTTCAATAAATGTTGGATCTCCAGAAAGAAATGTATGATATCATATGTGATATATGTCAAGACATGAAGACAATCATTCATGAAGAGATGGATATAGAGGTTAATTATTCAAAATATTCTTTTATATTTTGTTTAAATGCTATCTTATCTGTGAAATCATTTAAAATAATGAAAGAGTGTGAAGATGAGGAGCAAGGATCCTATATTCCTATTAAGCTTGATGTTGAGCAACCCTTAGTGATTTTCCAACCGACTAAACTAACCATGAAAGATAATACCAAGATTGAGGACATGTTCTAGAGACAAAAGAAGAAACAAAGAAAATCTCCAATAAAGACTTTATCCCAATTCTAAGTGAAGATGCCGAGAAGGTGAATAAAAGTGAGTGTGTAGTAGATAGTGTAAATTTTGAAGTAGAATTGATTGGGCCTCATTCAAAGCATTTTTCTACATTATGTTTAGATGATATCTTATCTGTGGAATCATTTAAAATAGTAGAAGAGTGTGAAGATGAGGAACAATAATCCTATATTCTTGATTTTACATTAACATAAAAACACACCTCACTTTAAGGCCTAGTGGTTTACCATGCTCAATCCATTACTCAACTTCTTAATTTTGGTACTACCCCCTATGATCGAAGCAAGAAGATGGAATCTAAATTGGGGGTGAAATTTATATCCTCAAGGTGGAGGAAAAAACTAAGTTGGGTCGTGCCGCTATAATAAATTAGGTGCTGCTTGGGAGGAAACCCAAGGTATTTTGTTTTTTGTATTCGTATTATGTGATTGACATCAGATTTTCACACCCATGGTGCCACAGGTATGGTTCTAACTCTCTTGTTTTGGTTTGATGCATTGGGCACATTGCATGATTTTAAGTTGAGGGTAGGGCTACTTGTGGGTGTTAATGTCCTCTTGGGGTTTTGTTTCCATGCCTCGTTTCCCGAGAGTCTTGTTCCTAGTAGAGCCGACATATTTAGGCATATTGTAATTTGTTGTAAAATGTTGTAGTTGACAAGGAGAAATACAAGTACCTTAGGCAGTTAACATATTTTTGTTGATTTTTGAACACCTCTCCAATGTTCTATTTTATAACTGTGTGATATGCATTTATTTGTGACCACTGTGCATCTTGTTATGGTATTAGTACTAGTGACATGATAATCATTGCTAAAAAATTACATGAACCGAATGGGTAGTAGCTTGTGATGTGCCTTTGTGCCATGTGTGTGTGAGATACCACCTAGTTCTCATTGTGTGTTAAATCCAAAACTTGCCCGGTTGGTCTTGCCTTGGTTGTAGGATATCGGTTAGGAAAGGATCATAGGCCGTTGTTGATATTAGTCCACTTTTAGCGTAAATGACCTTCCATATGTGAATAATATCCCTTGATCCTAATTTTAAGCCTGAATGCCTATATTTTTTATTAAACCTATCACCTTCCCATTTGTATCACAATAAACTTGATTTGGCCCTAGTCCTCCTTGGACATTGTGCACTTTGACTTAGGAAAATAGCCTAAGTTAACGGTGGCTATCATAGGGGTGCATGATTTAAATTGAGTATGAAGAAAGGCAAAAAAAATGCAAGGCTAGGTGTGGTAGAAAAAGAATAAGAAAAAAAAAATTATAAAAAAGAAAAAATAAATAAATAAAAACTGCACCCAGCTTGAATGTGCTTTAATCAAGAAAAGGAGAAATAAGGTAAAGGTTGATAAGTGAGACCCCAAAAATAGTGTAGTTCCAAGGAGGGTTAGTTACTTTAAATATCCTTGTGTATCATACCAGCCCCAAGCCTACATTACAAGATGAAGAAAAGTTCTATAGTGATCCTAACTTAACTGTCTGAAAGCTTCGGTAATGAAAATAAGGGCAAACTTATGGTATTTGGCGTACATTGACTGGAACTTCTTTTTGAGGGTGTGTCTCTTGACCGTCACTAAATTGACATGCTTAAGTTCACATATGAGTGAGGAGGGACCTCTTTGTTGTAAGGGCACATTGGTTGCGTTGCTAGTTGCTAACTTATTTGGATAGTGTAATCTTGGTACATGCATGGTTGCTGTTGCTGAATTGATGCCATATCCTTATTCCTGTGTGTCACATTGTTGTTCTTCAATAATATACACAGTTGTTTTTAAATTAATTGACCTTGGAGATGGTGAAGATGTTTTGAGATAATATGGATGGTTGACTGCCGAATATACTTTGTATCCTCTTGGTTGTGTTTTAGTTGCTTGAGGACAAACAATTGTTTTAAGTTGAGGGTGTTGATGTGTGATTAGTTGCTAACACATTTGAGGCTTTTAAATGAGAATAATTGCAGTCTTAAGCAACTTTTGTCTTTTTTGATTGTCTTCTCTTTGATATTGCAGTAAAAGTCAAGATGTATGAAAATGCGAGAAAGCTCCATCAAGAAGGATGATTTTTGGTGAAAATAATTGAATTTTAGGGTTCATTCATGGAGGGGAACATCTGGAACTTATTCCAAGGGAGTTTACTTTTCTTTTTGGGGCTCTTAACTTAGAATTCAATATTCAACTCTTTGATTGGGTTTTGAGATTTTGCTCTTGAACTTGGAAGAGAATCAACTTCAGACTTTATTTTTTTTTTAAGTTTAATTACTTTGAATGATGAATATAATTGTTGCTATCTCTTTCTTTTTCATATGGAACTAAAACCCACAACTAGGGTTGTAGGATCTATGATTATTCCTCCATGGATTTAATATTTGGTTAGGGTTCGAGTGATTGTGTAAACATCTTGATAATTCTTTTGTATTAATTATTTTCTGTTGGTTGCAAACAATAGGCCTTGCTTACTGTTGATTTGCTTGAGATAAGAAATCAACCCTAGTAAGAAGTGAATTATCAATGAGGATTTGGGAAGGTTAAGTTCTCATCTAATGATTAATGCTGTAACAATATTGATCAACTTGAGATAAAATCAGTATGAATAGAATGCTTTCCTAAGTTTGAGAGAATTAGGGAGTTCAACATCTAGGTAGGTTGAGAAACACTTAGATGGACTATCGAAATTGATAATTTGGAGTTTTCCATAAGTCACGAGAATCCAATACTACAACTGTTATTCAACGGAGGATTACTAATCATAGTGATCACAACTCTAGTTTCTCTATATCATTGATTTTAAATATTACTGTTTAAGATTTGAGCTCTGAAGCAAATTAAATTTTAACATTTGTTTGATTATTGAAATCCCCCATTTTATCTTTTCATATAATTTGTTTGAATTTAACTTGTAGCTTTAGTTTCAAACTAGTTTAATCTCCACTCACATTGTTCCCTGTGGATTCTACCCCGACTCTAAAGTTGGGTAGATATATTGACGATGACCACCTTGTACTTAATTGATGTGTAAGTTGGGATTTATCAGTCCCAAGGCTTTCAGACTTATTTTTGGCTATTAAATGGATATTGGTAAAAGTGTCCCTTGGATGTGGGGACCATATTTCATCAAAACGACTCCGGGTGGAAATTTTGATGGTGTAATTGAGTCTAGAATGTCAAATTTTATAGGATAGCATAGTTAGTTTGCATTCATGTGATTACTAATGAATCTCGAGGGGCTGGTGGAAACTTGGCAAAATTCAAGTTCAGCTGGTGCATGAACTCAACTGGTGGAACCTCTTAAGAAGACCTTTAGTTTCTTAAATGGTGGTTGATTTAGTGGCCAATTGTCTACTTTATTGGCCAAGGTTGGTCCCTCCTATGTCGCTTTATCGGAGGCCTGACTATAAGCAGACGTTGCTTAAGAAAAATCTTGTTCGCTTTAATGGAGGTCGATCAAGTGCCAGGGATTGCTTAAGCAATCCTATCCCACTTTCATAGTAACTGGGGGGGGGGGGGGGATTTAATCTAGTACTCACTCATTTTTCTCCTATTTTCTTTGAGTCCCACGAGAATTAAAGTTCTAGAGAGTGTAAAAATTTAGGAGATTGATTATTAGTTGATCGTGGGGGTGTTGATGAGCTCGGGAAGGCCGTTTCATCACCATAATCCTTGTAAGATTCCCCCTAATTCTTGGTTTAGTTATCCAATTAAGTCATAAATTCCTAGTTCTTTGATGGGTTGGATTGAGTATCGTTTGATCTTAGAATTTACTTAATCTTGAGGGTAAATGATACTTGAGTATAGAGGGAAGTGTTGATGGTTCCAAAATTAGTGATTTCGCAAGTGGACCCCCACATGGGATTTTGACTTGATTTTGGATCCAAAACATAAAAATATAATGTGGGTATTATTATTCTCATATTAATGTGTATATCACTCTTTTGATAGTGTATCATTATTCAGAGGCTTTTTGGAAGGGGAAATCTCCTATTTGGCATACTTTGTGGGGAATTCTTCGGCATCCATGTGGGCTAGGCTTACTCTCCTCTTATATTGAGCTTAATTATTATATCAGTATGATATTATGCTAGATTTGGATTGGGAACTATGACTTGTTTGTATATTAGCAAATATTTGGGTTATTTAGCTGGTTAGTGGGCTGTAATTAGGCACACTTGACTTTACTCCCTGTTTTTTTAGGTTGATTTGTTATATTAGGACTTGATGAAACTTATTTAGTACTTTGTAGTGGGATTTGGAACCTTAGTCTAGTGTAGGGTGGAATGTATTGACCAAGTAGGTTATTTTCTCAATTTACATACATTTTTTACATGTTGATCCTTCCCATGGCTGCTACAAGTCATTTATGATTTGCTGGAACTTTTGGTTTGGATATTTTGTTTGGGTTTTTGTCTCATTTCCTTGTTTTGAAGATTTCCCTGTTAAGGAATTGGTCTTGAACTAAATGTCTAGTAAACAACCTCGAATGAAAATTCCAACAGTGCCATCAAAATATTGATTTAAGGCTAGTGGGCCTTTAGTTCATGTCCTGAGTCTTTCAGACTTGTTTTGGACCATTAGGTGGATTTTAAGAAAAATAAAACTATAGGTGTGGGCCTAATATTTAGTCAAAATAATTTTGGATAAAATTTTTGATGATTCCATTGAGTCTAAAATATCAAATTTGGCATGGTATCAAAGTTCGTTTGCATGCACTAGGGGTCCGAACGAATCTCGAGCACTCAGTTGGAGTCTATTTTTGAATTAACAAAATTTGGTGCAACCGCTTAAGTAGACCTTTGGTTGCTTAAGAATTAGGTTCTTGTGCATCCTTGGACATCTGGCAAAGGTTCGCTTTAGCGGTTAAGGATTATTTGAAATGACATTGCTTTAGTGGCCTGGAGACCGCTTTAGCTACCCGCATTCCTTGGTATAAGACCCCACAAAACCCTAAGCTTAACCCAGTCCTTTAAAGCTTGTTAAGGGGTCCCAGACTTAGAAATTTTTTTGCAAAGTACTCAAACTTAGTATCATTTTAGCCTTCGTAAGTTGGAAACTATATTTCACGACCTCTATGACCTTAGAATGTCAATATTTAGGTTGAATCATGACCAGGAGTGTTAGTAGGTGTCCCCGAACAAGTTTCAGATTTTTCAGACTTTTTTTGACGCACGTTTGGAAGTCCAAACCAATGGATCAATGGGATCTCGACGCGCCGCTACGTCTATCGTGTTGATGAATATTTTCCTCCAGATCCCAGTGCCAATTACAGTGAACCGACCCGGACTCCGTGCAGCGCATTAGCCATAGCATCGACCCCTGGACATCGGTCTGCGCGTCGTTAATTCATTTTCCAGAAATTAAAAAGCCGCATTCCTCAGGGGTATTTGGGTCTTTTACCCACGACTATCAACCCAAAAACATGAAATTAAGCCCCTTTAGAGGCAAAATTCATTCTCTATTCATAAATTACTCAAGAACAAAAACCCTAGGAGATCAAATTTAAAACTCAAGGCTTAAGATTTCACCATCATTCTTCAAGAATTTAGCAACCAAGGTATGTCAAGTGTTCATCCAAGGGTTTCTTTCCACTCTTAGAGTTCAAGCACCTTTATCTTACAAGTTAATGAGTTTGATAAATTTCATGGTTGAACTTTAATATGTTCATGACTACCATGTTAATGGGGTTTCTAGTTCATGATTCAATTGCGAGATGTATACGAAATTATTTGTTATATGTGTTATACTATGTTAATTTATTCTAATGCCCTCCAAATCGTAAATTTTATATTTGAAATTATGATGCTCGCATGTTGTTTAGTATTATGTGCACATACTATGTCCTCCAAGTGTTTGTTGAATTGCTTGTGTGAATTGAATAGTGAAATTATATCATGTTAACATATATTCAAGTTCATGTCATGCAAGTGTTTCCTAGAATGTTCCAATGAAGGAATGGTGATCAAGTAATTAGCTATCATGTTTCAAGATTGTGCTATGTATTATAATTTATGCTATCGAGTCCTGGGGGTATTCAATACTCGATAATTTAGCTATTTACCTAGAGCAATGGTCAGTCACAGAATAGTATTAGTCATGTCACGATTAGTAGAATTTAGTCAGTTACAGAACTCAGGAAAGCTAAGTAGTACTCAGTCAGTTAACAAAATTCAGTAGTATTTCGTTAGTCCAAGGAACCCAGTGAAATCTGTTCAGTTTAGTTATACAGTACGGTCAGTAATATTTTAGTCTAGCCTGGAATGATTTAGAATTCAGTCCAGTGTCTATTCAGTTGGGAGTAGGATTCAGCACCGACTGAACCTAAGGATGGGGACTTACTTGCCTGTAGAGGGTTTGATCCTTAGAAGCAGTCCTTGTATTCCAGAACTACGTAGACAACATAGGTTGAGACATTAACCTACTAGTTAAGGGTTGATGAGGTTTTTTAACCTACCAGGTGAGGGTACCACCGTTCTCACTCAGAGTACCAGCTAGATGAGGTTGAATCAGTTTGTCTTTACCCATGACACAGTACTAATACCCTTCTAGCTGGGGTTACCGGTTGGACCCTAATTAGTTTAGAGAGGGGCATGTCGGTTAGATGATTTTACCTCCCACAGTTTCAATTTTAGTCTTAAGAATAAAACTCAGTTCAGTTATAAAGAATTAAGACTATTAGATACAGTCACTTAGTTCAGTAAGGAACTCTGAATAGTTCCACAGAATTAGGACTGTCAAATACAATCACTCAGTTAACAGTAATATAGTATCAGTAAACTCAGATACCAGTAAATAAGTGATTCAGAACTTAGTATCCAGTGTTATCATGACCTCAGTTATAGTTTACATGCTCATGCATGCTCTCTCATTCAGTTATACTCATGTCATTCAGTCAGATTTGTTCATGCATATGAACCCATACATTTCAGCCTATCTCACTTTGCATACTTGTACATTCAAAGTACTGGCCCATGCATTTAAGCCTACCTCACTTTACCCATGTATTTCAGCCTACCTCACTTTGCATACTTGTACTTTCAAGGGTTTCTTAAGAGATAACACCAACAACTTATATCAAATCTAAAAATTCATCGAATGGACCCTCAAAATTTATTTGAGACCCTGTAGAAACAAACCATATATGCTACTAGGCTATTTTTTATTTTTAACACTCAATGGCAATCTCAGTGTTTTGAAAAATGATCATTTTCAACAAATTAGTCCCCAGCACCCCTTTAAGGAAAAATTCACTAGTTTTCAAATAAAGTGTCAAAATACAAAATAAAGGTTCCAAACCCAAACCAACCCCGCTACTAACCCAAATTTGATATTTTAGATCTAATACAACTGTCAGATTCACCATCTAATACTTGAAATATTTACCAAAGTCAAACTAATCCCTTTATGGATACCCAAAACTACAAACTCATAGAAAATAGTTTCAAATACATCAAGGACTATGTCAACCATCCCCACAACTCATAAATGAGATAAAACAACCACATGGAAGGCTGAAATCATTAAAACAATAAAATTTTAATACGATGGTTGCTATAATATCCACAACTAAGATTCATATTCACCCTCAAATGTACGAGCAAGGAAATGCAAAAAATAGGTAACGTACCCTGGGGAAACATCATGAAATCATTCCAATGTAGAGCCATAACTATAAAACTACTGGTATCACCATAGAACCAGAAGTCTATCATATAATGACCATCCAAATCATAACACTAGTATCTAAGGCTAAATTTCTCAATGAAGCTGAGATCCCATTTATTAATGCATTCCCTCTATACCCAAAAATTGATTCCAACACAATAGAAGTTATAAACATACTCGACTAAGATAAACCAGAAAAAGATACCACAAGTACATGAACTCCACCACAAAATAAAAAAATCATCCTCGGGCCCACAAATGCCAAGGAACCTATAAAACCACATAAACCACCCACCAATATATTGAATTAACCTATTCAAGCTAGATACCATCAATGTCAAATCAAACATCACTATATCCTTAGGGTAAAGCTATTAGGCCAGAAATCGGTATCAAAACTACATAAAACCTCAAACGCCATGATTAGCATACTTAGATCACTAAGAAATAGTCAAATCCTACTGCTTAACCCTTTGAGGCAACAAAGAGTCATCATAAAACTATATGTATCATAGACATGAAATCTCTAATTGACACCGAGTGCTCAAAAAACTTACTACAATAACACGTGCAACCCTAAATATCCAAAATCCATCAAACAACCTAAAGTCCTTAATAACCTAGTAGAACAAATAGTCTTTCAAATCTCGTACACATAAGCAACTCACCATAATGAGGAAAAACCAACTCATAGAAGAAGTGCTGCAACAACTAAATCTCATTGATGGATGCCTAAATCACAAAACAAAAATTCGAAGGAATCACCACTAGACTCTGCATAAGCTACCGATGAACCATATTATCAGAACTTCAAATTTCTAACTTAAATCCAAAGATAAATTTTGAATATACCAAATTTTCCCTACGTAAAAAATCCTATATTTTTCTGAACTTTCTTCTCTTTCAGTATTCCTTGGCACAAGAATCATAAACTAATAAGGTACAACTTAAAAAAGTAGAATTCTCACTTAACATACTTTAACACAAGGTCCACAAAGAATAACACATACTCTAATCAAAGCTAATAAGCAATAATATTCCACTAAGCCACTTGGCTACTAAGGAGAAACTCTAAAACCAAGTTTTCTTTTCATTCAAAACTCTTTCCGAGTCAAACCAAGGATCCCTTATAAGCTGAAAACCTTTAAGTCTAACCGAGTAATGTCTCAACACCATAGGGAATGATGATGCAAGAAAAAGATAATCACCAAGGAAGTAAAAAATATCAAGGCAAGAATGCTTGAAAAAATCCCCTCAACCAATCACTATCCTCTACTCGCGATCTTTTTAAATTAGTCACACCCTAAACCTAGTTTATCATAGAGTTTACCACTGATGAAAGTACCAGTATACATCCAACCATTTGAAAATATACCAAAACCTAGAATAGATCCACCACTATTACACAACATATCCATTCAAAAAAATTATATCCAAAATGCACCAAAATCTCTAATAGCCCATTGTGATCCAAAATAGGTACGTGATGGTACTTGTTATATCTTTCGATACAAGTAAGCCTCTCCCAACCCAAATTCATAATTATGGTAATTTAGAAGTTGAAGAAGAAATAATAGACCCTATATATATATGAGATACAAGTTGTAATACCCCATATTTTCCTAACATGATTTAAGTCTCCCAATACATGATTATTCATGTGTAAAATTTTTGAAACACTTATTATTTTCCAGTTTAGAGCCTTCTATTATGTAGGAAATTGAATTATCTTTCCAACAATATAAAATTCACCTAAATCCTATAACTGGGTAAGAGGTTATGGCAATTTTAAGTTTCAGTCATTAAACACTATCATTTTAACCCTTAGCACATTGCGTAGGTAGCCCAAATGACAATTGTCAATTTTTAGTGTGACTCCACGATCATGGCACGTTGTAGAGCAGGCCAATTTCCTATTTGTCAATTTCTAGTGGGCCTCCATGATGCTGGCGTGTCGTTGAGGTGGTCAAAATGGTATCCAAAAGCTTACCACGATAGTGGCGCACTGTGGCATTTGTCCAGGTCCCAATTGTCCTTTTCCAGTGGCTTGGCGCATCATTCTAAGGCTAGAAATCGGGACGATTAATTCCCAGCTTCCATTTTTAAACTCTTTCAGGGGTATTTGGGTCTTTTTCCACAGCTCTAATTAGCCTAAAACACAAAATTTAACCCCTAAACACCTTAAGTAGTCACCATTATTCAATTTTTCTCTCAAATTAAAGATCCTCTTTTTCAAGAACAAGAAACCCTAGCTCTCAAATTCAAGACCCGTCCTCATAAATTCATCAAGAACTACAAGAAATTCATTATCCTAGGTATGTTAGATGTTCATCCATGGATCCCTTTCATCTATGGAGTCCAACCAACCCTTTTAAATTATAAAATGGTGATATTTTCAAGTTAGTATGTTTTAAATTGTGATTTCATCCATGAATCTCCATGAACTATGATTTTATACCATATTACCATGAAATTATTATTATTATTTAATCTTTTATGTTTTAATGTTGTTATTTATTGAACAAGGCCACGATATAACTCTATTATATCGGATTCATGCTATTTCTATATGTTTTAGTACATTTTTATGATTGCTTCGAACCTTGAACTATAAGTGTTTGATAAAATGCCGACAAGAGTGATTGGTTTATAAAACCCTTCATGCTTTGTCCCCTAAGATTTAGTGTCTTTTCAATATTATTGTTTTGAGTCCTAGGGGTATTGAATAACTGAAAAACCTTAGCTATTTATTTAGTCTAGTCTCAGTACATTACAGAATAGTCTTTAGATTATATTATGAGCGTTATCAGAATAGTTAGATATCGGTCATTAAACTCAGAACAGTCTAGTATCTTAATGTCTTACAATTAGGAGAAATATTTAGCACCAAGTGAGTGCAGGGATGGCAACTTCCCCGTTAGATAGGCAGTGTCATTAGTAGAAGTCCCTATACTCTAGAAATAAGTAGCCAACATAGGATATGAGTAGTCACCCGTCAGATTAGGCTTGACTATCTCACAAGGGTCACCTGTCAGTTCAGGCTTGACACCCTTAGTCCTTTTGACATTATATCAATTTAGTGTATTCACACAGCCATTATTAGTACCTGTGGCATAGTATTAATACTCTTTTAATTGGGGTTATAGGTTGGACCCCGATTATCTCAAATTAGGGAATGTCGGTCAGATGATACTTCCCACAATCTCAGATATGGTCTTAATTACAGTCTCAGTTCAGTTATGCAGTCTTAGAGTTGTTTGGCCAAAGTATATAGATATCAGTATTTTGTTAGTATTTTAGTTTACAGATTTTACTCAGTCCATGTTATATTCTTGGTCATGTATCCCCAGTGTACACAAATTTTTATGTATCTTTAGTATTTACAGACTGTCATGCATACTAGATATTTATAGATTTCTCCATATTTTTAGTACCTACTTATTTCATATTCTCTACCCAATACTCTATGTTTTACATATATAATTAGTTAGTTATTATTTTTCCTATTCATGAAACCATGCATATTAGTCTACCTCATTTAACATACCAGTACATTCAAAGTACTGATCACCTACCTTTATTTTGTGCTATGATGTATCATATTATAGATGTTGATGCTCAGTTCCCAGATCATACTTAGTCCCTTAGATCATCAGTAGTACAATAGCAGTGGTGTGTCCTCATCATCTGAGGACAAATTATATCACTTCATGTCTTTATCTCAATAGTCAGTATAGTAGTTGGGGGCCTGTCCCATCAACTCATAATATTCAGTTTAGAGGCTTTTCAGACACTATAGTTATTATTTAGATTTCAGTATTATGCCAACTTCAAAATTAAGTAGTCATTTCATTATTAAAACCTTATGGGATTTTAGTTATTCTTCTGCATTTATGATTATATTATTTAGTGCTCACAACAAATACCATCTCATGGGTTAGCTTTTGGTCCCTCAGGACCGTAAGCACCGTGTAATGACTAGAGGGTAGTATCGGGTCGTTACAAACTTTGTATTAGAGCCTAAAGTTTTAAAGTGACCTAGGAAGTCTGAAAGCCGCATTGAGTAGAGTTTTGTGCATGGGTGTGTAGCATGCCACACTTATGGATGAGAGGCTACAAGGCATTTAGGAAAAAGTTTCCCTTTTTTTAGTATTCATGTCATGTGAGTAAGCATGAGCCCAAGTTAAACTCTCAATCTAATATACTTCCTCTTTTCATTTATAGAACATGCCTTCCAAGAAAAATGAAAGAAGAATAGAAAATCAGCCAGACCCTCAGCCCATCTAGACATCCTCTAGATGAGCATGTCTCTTATGTAGAATTTAGAGCTACTGAGTTGGCTGCATATGAATTGTAGGATATATCCCATACTTGGTTTAAGCAGTGGAAGGTAGATAGGGGTATTGATGCAAGGCCTATAGAGTGGTAAGAGTTTACCACAACTTTCTTAGAAAGATTCTTCCCATTGGAGTTGAGCGAGGCCAAAGTATTAGAGTTCATTAATTTGAGGAAAGGCAGTATGAGTGTGAGGGAGTATTCCCTCAAGTTTACTTAGTTAGCTAGGTATGCTCCTCATGAGGTAGCTGATAACCTATCCAAGATGAGTAAGTTTGTGTCTGGCATATCTAATAGTGCGGTCAGGAAGTGCAGGACCGCAATGCTTATTAGTAAGATGGACTTTTCTAGGATGATGGCCCATACTCAACAAATTGAGAAGCAAAATATTAAGGAGAGAGAAAGAGGAAACAAAAAAGCTAGGATAGGTAGTTTTAATTTCAATTAGCCAAAGTTAGTAGGTGGTAACCGTCCTCAATTTTATCAGAGGTCTACAACCCCAGCACCCTCTTCAGCCAATGCCGCAGTACCCAAATTTAGAAACGACAATAGGGATAGGAAACTAGGATCTAAGTCCCAGGTCAGTGTTATCAGTAGTCGTACCAGGTGTGGGTAGTGATGTGTGCTTCAGGTGTGGAAAACCAAGCCATCAGATTCAGGAGTGTCTAGTAGTTTCTCAGAAGGGTAGGGATGTGTGGAAATAAGGCCTGTCCCATCAGTCGTCAGTTCCATCTGATCGCCTAACTCAGCAGGGTGCCACTTCCAGTACTACCAGTGGTCAGCGCCTGAATAGATTATATGCTCTTCAGCCCTGCCAAGATCAGGAAAATTCTCCTGATGTAGTTACTAGTACGTTGCAGATCTTTTACTTACATGTTTATGCTTTACTAAACCCTGGAGCTTCTCTTTCTTTTGTAACTCCATAATAGCTGTTAACTTCAGAGTCAGTGCTGAAATGCTAACAGAGCCCTTTTTAGTGTCTACCCCAGTAGGTGTTGCCATTGTAGCCAGACAGGTATACAAGAACTGTCCGGTCATAATATCTCAGAAAGTTACCTTAATTGATCTCATGGAGTTAGAGATGATGGATTTTGTTGTCATTCTTGGCATGGATTGGCTTCACTCATGCTATGCCTCAATTGACTGTAGAAATAGAATAGTTAATTTCCAGTTCCAAATAAACCAGTCCTAGAATAGAGGGGTAGTACTACAGCTCTTAGAGGTCAGTTGATCTCATACCTTAGAGCCAGAAAGATGATATCAAAAGGGTGCATTTACCATCTTGAGTGAGTCAAAGACTCTAAATCGGAAACTCCAACTCTTAAATCAGTTCTAATAGCAAATAAATTCTCAAATGTATTTCCTGAAGATCTTCTTGGAGTTTCTCCCGAAAGGGAAATCAACTTTGGAATAGACCTTATCCTAGATACTTATTCTATATCTATTTTGCTATACAGAATGGCTCTAGCTAAACTCAAAAAATTGAAAAAATAGTTGAAGGACCTCTTAGATAAGGGATTCATCAGACCTAACATCTCCTCGTGGGGTGCACCTATTCTATTTATGCATAAGAAAGATGGTTCTCTCAGAATATTTATTAACTACCATCAGTTGAACAAGGCCATAGTAAAGAATAAATAACCACTTCCTAGAATCGACGACTTGTTTGACCAATTTCAGGGTACTAGATATTTTTCCAAGATAGACCTCAAATCAGGCTATCATCAGCTTAGGGTAAGGGAGTGTGACATTTTGAAAATAGCTTTTTGAACTCGGTATGGTCACTTCGAATTCCTAGTTATGTCCTTTGATCTTACCAATGCCCCAGCAGCCTTCATGGACTTGATGAAATGAGTGTTCAAGCAGTACTTGGACATGTTCGTCATAGTCTTCATTGATGACATTCTTGTTTACTCTTATAGTAAAAAAATCATGCAGACCACCTTAAAATAGTACTTTAGACTCTTAGAGCTCACCATTTGTTTGCTAAATCCAGTAAGTGTGAATTCTGGCTAAGATCAGTAGCTTTCCTTAGCCATATCATTTTTGGTAATGGCATTAGAGTTGATCCTCAAAAGACTGAAGTGGTAAGAAATTGGCCTAGACCTATCTCTCCATCAGACATCAAGAGTTTCTTGGGTTTAGAAGGCTATTACCATTGGTTTGTTGAATGATTTTCTTCTACCATATCCTCCATGTTCAGATTGACTGTAAAGAAAGTTAAGTTTTAGTGGTCAGATTCCTACGAGAAGAGTTTTCAGGAATTAAAGACTTAACTCACCTCAGCCCCAGTGTTTACTCTACCAGATGGTTCAGATGGTTTTGTTGAGTACTGCGATATATCCAGAGTAGGTTTGGGTTATATTTTCATGCAGAGAAGTAAAGTCGTAGCCTATTCCTCCAAACTGCTTAAACACCATAAGAAGAATTACCCTACTCATGATCTTGAGTTAGCAGTTGTAGTATTTGCCTTAAAGTTTTGAAGGCATTAGTTATATGAGGTGTATGTAGATGTGTTCACAGATCATAAAAGCCTTCAGTATATGTTCACTAAGAAAGATTTGAATCTATGTTAGATAAGGTGGTTAGAGTCATTGAAGTTTTATGACATGAGTATTCTGTATCATTCGAACAAGTCCAATGTAGTGGCTGATGCTATCAGTAGATTGCCTATAGGTAGTGTAGCTCATGTTGAGGATGGTAAGAAGAAGTTACCTCTGAAAGTTCATCAGCTTGCCCGACTAGGTGTTCGCTCAGTCAACTCAGTAGAGGGTAGTGTGTCGATGCAGAGTAGCACTGAATCATCTCTAGTTTCTGAGGTAAAAGAAAAGCAGGATAGAGATCCCAGTCTAGTTAAGTTAAAAGAATTAGTCAGAGACCAGAAAGTGGAGATTTTCTCCCTAGAGGGAGATAGTGTTTTGTGTTGCCAGGGTAGATTGTGTGTGCCTGGTGTAAAAGATTTGAGGCAACGAATTTTTGTAGAACCGCATAGTGCACGTTACTCTATTTATCTAGGGGCCACTAAGATGTATCGTGATTTGCTAGAGGCCTATTGGTAGAGTGGGATAAAGAGTGATATTGCAGAATTAGTAGCTAAGTTCTCTATATTCTAGAAAGTTAAGCTTGAGCACTAGAAGCCTAGTAGATCCATGCAGGAGTTCAATACTCCCATGTAGAAATGGGAGGAAGTAAACATGGACTTTGTGATAGGTTTACCTCGTACCCATCATCAGCATGATTCTATTTGGGTTATCATAAACAGGATGACCAAATCAACGCACTTCATGCCAGTCCATACCTCTTATTCAGTCGAGGACTATGCTAAACTCTATCTCAAAGAGTTGGTTAGGTTGGATGGTGTTCCCTTATCTATCATCTCAGATAGAGGTACCCAAGTTACCTTTCATTTTTGGAAAGCATTCCAAAAAGGTCTTGGTACCCAAGTCCATCTCAGTACAACCATTCACCCTCAGAAAGACGGTCAAGTAGAAAGGACCATTTAGACTCTAGAAGATATGATGAGAGCATGTGCAGTAGATTTTAAAGGTATTTGGGATGACCCCTTTTCTTTGATTGAATTTGCATATAATAACAGCTATCATTTTAGTATTCGTATGGCTCCATTTGAGGCTCTCTATGGTAGAAGATGTAGATCTCTAATTGATTGGTTTAAAGTAGGTGAGGTCGCAGTAGTAGGGTCTGACTTGGTGTTTGATGCGTTAAAAAGGATTAGTTAATTAGAGAAAGGCTTAAGGCTGCCCAGAGCTGACAGAAATCATATACAGATGTGAGGAGAAAGGATCTCGAGTTTGAGGTTGGTAATTTCATGTACTTGAAAATCTCTTCCATGGAGTGAAGAAATTCAGCAAGAAAGGGAAACTCAGTCCTCGATATGTCAGTTTCTTCAGAATTCTCAATTATTTCGGAAAGTTACCTCACGAGCTTAGTTTCCTTCAGATTTAGCCTCAGTACATCCAGTGTTCCATGTCTCATTATTAAAAAAGTATATTGGTGATCCAACTATAGTTGTTCCTTTAGAAAGTATGGATATTCAGAATAGTCTTTCCTTTGAGGAAGTTCCAATCGAAATTCTTGATCATTAAGTTCGTAGACTAAGGAACAAAGAAGTTCCATTGGTCAAAGTTCTTTGGCGGAATCAGTCCATTGAGGGATCCACTTAGGAAGCAGAGGCAGATATTGTGACCAAGTATCCTCATCTTCTCTCCACAAATCTAGATTCAGTAGAAGGTACTAATCTTCTTAAGATTTTTCTCTATCATGCTCTGTTACAGTTGTACATCATGTTAATATCAGTCCTGTAATCATGAATTAGTTCAGTCATGCATTCTATGCATCAGATATGCATGTTTAGTTTATAAGCTTAGTTTATCTGTTTTTCCTCAGCTTAGCTAGTCTCATTAGAGAATGAATGATCCTAAGGGGGAGATATTGTAATACCCCATATTCCTTAACATTCTTTAAGTCCCAATACATGATTATTCATATATAAATTTTTTGAAACATTCATTATTTTCCAGTTAAGAGCCTTCCATTGCGTAAGAAATTGAATTATCTTTCCAATGATATAAAATTTGCCTAAATCTGATAACTGTGTAAAATGTTATGGCAATTTTAAGTTTCAGTCATTAAACACTGTCATTTTAACCCTTAGCACATTGCGTAGGCTATCCAAATGATAATTTTCAATTTCTAGTGTGACTCCGTAATCATGGCGTATCACGGAGCAGGAAAATTTCCCATTTCTCAATTTCCAGTGGGCCTTTGCGATGTTGGCATATCGCAGAGGTGGCTAAAAAGGCATCCAAAGGCTTACCACGATAGTGGCGCATCATGGTGTTTTTCCAGGTCCCAATTGTCCTTTTTCGGTGGCTTGGCACGATAGTGGCGCATCGCGCCAAGGCCAAAAATTGGGATGATCAGTTCCCAGCTTCTGTTTTTAAGCTCGTTTAGGGGTATTTGGGTCTTTTACCACTGCCCTAATTAACCTAAAATACAAAATTGAACCTCTAAACACCTTAAGTAGTTACCATTATTCAATTTTCCTCTCAAATTAAAGATCCTCTTTTTCAAGAACAAGAAACACTGGCTCTCAAATTCAAGACGCATCCTCATGAATTCATCAAGAACTTCAAGAAATTCATTATCCCAGGTATGTTAGATGCTCATCCATGGAGTCCAAGCAACCCTTATAAATTATAAAATTGTGATCTTTTAAAGTTATTATGTTTTAAATTGTGACAGGGGGTAGTCTCAGGTCATTACAAACTTGATATCAGAACCTAAGGTTTTAAAGTGTCCTAGGATTTCTGAAAGCCACATCGAGTAGAGCTTTGTGCATGGGTGTGTAGCTCGCCACACTTACGTATGAGTGGCTATAAAGAGTTTAGGAAAAAGTTTCCCTTCTTTCAGTATTCATGTTGTGCGAGTGAGAATGAGTTCAAGTTAAACTCTCACTCTAATCCATTTTCTCTTTCTGTTTACAGAACATGCCTCCCAAGAAGAATGAAAGAATAGTAGGAACTCAACCAACCCCTCAGCCCACCCAGGAAGATCCTCTGGACGAGCATGTCTCTCACGCAGAATTCAGAGCTGCGTTTACTACTCTAGCCAACTCCGTAGCAGCAGAGAATGAATAACCAACTATTATTCCAGCCAATCCAATGGACAATACTATTGTGACTAGAATTCAGGATTTCACCCAGATGAATACTCCTTCTTTCACGAGATCCAAGTCCAAAAAAGATCTACAGGAATTCTTAGATATGGTTCAAAAGGTAATGGATGCTATGGGGATGACATCTAGTCAGAGTGCCGAGTTGGATGCATATCAATTACAGGATGTAGCCCATACTTGGTTTAAGCAGTAGAAGGTAGATAAAGGTGTTAATGCAGGGCTCGTAGAGTGGGAATTTACCATAGCTTTCTTAGATAGATTCTTTCTATTGGAGTTGAGAAAGGCCAAAGAGTTAGAGTTCATTAATTTGAGGCAAGAAAGCATGAGTGTGAGGGAGTATTCCCTCAAGTTTACTCAGTTAGCTAGGTATGCTCCTCATGTGGTAGATGATAACTGGTCCAAGATGAGTAAGTTTGTGTCTTGCATATCTAATAGTGTGGTAAAGGAGTGTAGGAACTCTATGCTTATTAGTGAGATAGACTTGTCTAGGCTGATGGTCCATGCTCAACAAATTAAGAAGCATAAGATTAAGAAGAGGGAGAGAGGAAATAAGAGAGCTAGGATAGGTAGTTTTAATTTCAATCAGCCAAAGCTAAAAGGTGGTAACCGTCCTCAGTTTCATCAGAGGTTTACAGCCCCAACACCCTTTTTATCCAGTGTCCAGTACCCAAATTCAAAAATGACAATAGGGATAGGGCACCAGGATCTAAGTCCCAAGACAGTGTTAGCAGTGCTCGTACCAATTTTTTATGTCAGAAATATGGCAGATACCATTAGGGTGAGTGTAGAGTGGATAGTGATGTATGCTTTGGGCGTGGCAAGGTAGGCCATCGGATTTAGAAGTGTCGGGTAGTTTCTCAGAAGGGTAGGGATATACACCAACAGGGCCAGTCCCATCAGGCGTCAGTTCCATCCAATCGCCCAACTAAATAGGGTGTCGCTTCCAGTGCTACCAGTGGTTAGCACCCGAATAGATTATATGCTCTTCAGCCCCTCCAAGATCAAGAAAATTCCCCTGACATAGTTACTGGTACGTTGCAGGTCATTCACCTACATGTTTATGCTTTCCTAGACCCTGGAGCTTCTCTTTCTTTTGTAACTCCATATATAACCATCAACTTCAGAGTAAGTCCCGAAACGCTAGCAGAGCCCTTTTTAGTGTCTACCCCAGTAGGTGCTTCCATTGTAGCCAGATAGAAATACAGGAACTGTCCAGTCACAATATCTCAGAAAGTTATACTAGTTGATCTCATGGAGTTAGAGATGATGGATTCTGACGTCATTCTTGGCATGGATTAGCTCTACTCATACTATGCCTCAGTTGACTGTAGAAATAAAATAGTTCATTTCCAGTTCCCAAATGAACCAGTCCTTGAATGAAGGGGAAGTACTACAGCTCTTAGGGGTCAGTTGATCTCGTACTTTACAGCTAGAAAGATGATACTGAAAGGGTGTATTTACCATCTTGTTCTAGTCAAAGACTCTAACTCAGAAACTCCAACTCTTGAATCAGTTTCAATAGCAAATGAATTCTCAGATGTATTTCTTGAAGATCTTCTCGGAGTTTCTCCCGAAAGGAAAATCGACTTCGAAACAGACCTTCTCCTAGATACTCATCCTATATCTATTCTTCCATATAGAATGGCTCCATCTAAACTCAAAGAATTTAAAGAACAGTTGAAGGATGTCTTAGATAAGGGATTCATCAGACCCAACATCTCTCTATGGGGATCACCCATTCTATTCGTGCATAAGAAATATGGTTCTCTCAGTATGTGTATTGACTACTGTCAGTTGAACAAGGTCACAGTCAAGAATAAATACCCACTTCCTAGAATGGATGACTTGTTTGACCAACTTTAGGGTGAGATACTTTTCAAAGATAGACGTTAGATTAGGCTATAGTCAGCTTGGGTCAGGGACTATGACATTCTGAAAATAGCTTTTCGAACTTGGTATGGTCACTTCGAATCCTAGTCATGTCCTTTGGTCTTACTAATGCTCCAGCAGCCTTCATGGACTTGATGAATTGAGTGTTCAAGCATTACTTGGACATGTTCTTCATAGTCTTCACTGATGACATACTTGTTTACTCTCATAGTGAAAACGATCATACAGACCACCTAAGAATAGTGCTTCAAACTCTTAGAGCTCACCAGTTATTTGCTAAATTCAGTAAGTGTGAATTTTGGCTAAGATCAATAACTTTCCTTGGCCATATCATTTCCGATGATAGAATTAGAATTGATCCTCAAAAGACTGAAGCAGTGAGAAATAAGCCTAGACCTATCTCTCCATCAGACATCAGAAATTTCTTAGGTTTAATATGCTATTACTGTTAATTTTTTGAATGATTTTATTCTATTACATTGCCCATGTCCAGATTGACTCAGAAGAAAGTTAAGTTTTAGTGGTCAGGTTCCTGTGAGAAGATTTTTTAGGAGTTGAAGACTCGACTCACCTCGGCCCTTGTCTTGACTCTACTAGATGGTTTGGATGGTTTTGTTGTGTACTGTGATGCATCCAGAGTAGGTTTGGGTTGTGTCCTCATACAGAGAGGTAAGGTTGTAGCCTATGCCTCTAGATAGCTTAAATCCCATGAGAAGAATTACCCTAGTTATGATCTTGAGTTAGCAGCTGTAGTATTTTCCTTAAAGATTTGGAGGCATTACTTATATAGGGTGCATGTAGATGTGTTCACGGATCACAAAAGCCTTCAGTATGTATTCTTTTAGAAAGATTTAAATCTGCATCAGAGAAAGTGGTTAAAGTTATTAACGAATTATGATATGAGTGTTCTGTATCATTTAGGCAAGGCCAATATAGTTGCTGATACTCTCATTAGATTGCCTATGGGTAGTGTAGCTCATATTGAGGATGGTCAGAAGAAGTTAGCTCAGGAAGTTCATCAGGTTGCCCGACTAGGTGTCCGCTTAGTCAACTCAGCAGAGGGTATTGTGTGGGTGCAGTGTAGCACCGAATCCATAGCTCATGTGCAGACTAGATGTCACCCTCATAACATCCGTTACCTTATAAACCATATCTAAGAATTCCTATGGATTCTCTTTAGACTTGGATCCCATGAAAGAAGAAGGATTCATCCGGGTGAAATCCCGAATTCTAGTCGCGGCAGTATTGGCCATTCGATTATCCAGAATAGCAGTTGGATCAATTACCTTCTGTGCTGCTATGAAGTTGGCTAGAGTAGTAAACGCAACTCTAAATTTTGCGTGAGATACATTCTCTTCTAAAAGATCTGCTTGGGCTGGCTGAGGGGCTGGCTGAGTTCATATTCTTCTTTCGTTCTTCTTGGGAGGCATGTTCTGTAAATAGAAGGAGGAAATGGATTAGAGTAAGAGTTTAACTTGAAATCATTCACACTCGCATGACATGAATACTGAAAGAAGGGAAACTTTTCCTAAATGCCTTATAGCCTCTTATCCATAAGTGTGGCGCGCTAAACCTTAGCCTCTCAATTCAGTTATGCAGTCTTAGAGTTGTTTGGTCAAAGCATACAGATATCAGTATTTTGTCATTATTTTAGTTTTCAGATTTTACTCAGTCCATGTTATATACTTGGTCATACATCCCCAGTGTCCATACATTTTCACATATATTTAGTATCTACAGTCTATCATGCATACTCGGTATTTACAGATTTCTCTATATTTTTAGTATCTACTGATTTCATGTTCTCTACTCAGTACTTTATGTTTTACATGAATAATCAGTTAGTTATTATTATTCCTAATCACAAAATCATGCATATCAACCTACCTCATTTAGCATACCAGTAAATTCAAAGTATTGATCGCATACCTTTCTTTTGTGCTATGATGTATCATATCATAAGTGCTGACACTGAGTTCCCGGATCGCACTTAGCAGTGGTGAGTCTTCATCATCTGAGGATAGATTATATTACTTCATGTCTTTATCTCAGTTGTTAGTAGAGTTAGTTAAGGGCACATCCCATCAACTCACAGTATTCAGTTTAGAGGCTTTTCAGACACTATAGTTAGCTATTCAAATTATTTAGATTTTAGTATTATGCTAGCTTCATAATTTAGTAGTCGTTTCATTATTAAAACCTTAGGGAATTTTAGTTATTCTTCTGTATTCATGATTATATTATTCAGTGATCACAGCAGGTACCAGCTCATAGGTTAGCTTATGGTCCCTAGGGACCGTTATCACCGTGTAATGACTTGGGGGTAGTCTTAGGTCGTTACACAAGTTTAAAAAGTCTCATCCTAGGTATGGTTGTCAATGTATAAGCTCTAATATAGAATAAGAAAATAATAGGAATCGTCAAAAATGCCTTAGATGCAAATAATACATAAGACATAAGTAGAAAGATTTGAGTAGTTTTGAATCCCATTAGCCACTACCTCAATCTCCGCAATGTAAATACCAAAAGTAACGCAATCTACAATATATTGCTTAAACCAGTACCTGCATAGGTGGAAAACATAAGAAAAATGAAAGAGAAGAGTGAGTAAGAAACCATGTTAACTCCACAAGCATCATCAATAACCAACCCTAATCCAAAGTGACGGCGATAACCACTATCCCAACCATCCAAGGTATCTCGAACAACCTATAGCCCGCTAAATTATAGTTCTTAATCTTATCAGGTTAACCTAACACAATGATCAATTGGTATTTAAAATACAAGGTAGACACATTAATCTAGGTGAGCCAACGCTATTTATTTATATTTAATAATAAGAGAAGTCATTGATTGTTATGCTCCAAAAATGGGTCGCGAGACATCACATAGTGCTTAGGACCACAAGTGATCCCAAGCTAACCCTTGTACTGGCATACTGTTAAGCTACTGATCTAAATATGTATTAGATGATTGAGTTTACTGTGCGAAAATATAATCATGATGAAATCTGAGAAAATACAATACTGATATAGTTTTACATTCTAATAAAACTGAAGAGCAGAACTAAAATTACATAACTGACACTGACATCTATTTAGCCTCTACTATACTGACTATAGATATTAGGAATGCGACCCCAACTACTAATAACCAATACATGTGAGTAAGAAAGTAGAGTACATAAATAACATCTAACTAAAATCCCTAAAGTAAGAGGACTTATTATTTATTGGCTGGAGTCTGCAACTGTGTAATCATGATAGATGGACTACAACTGAACTGGTACCTACATTATTAAACAATGTAGCACATAAATGAATATGTGGATCATTACATTTGGAATGTACTGAGCATGTGGAGGTGAATGGATAAGTAAACCAATAGCTCAATGCTCACATAAACTTGTAAAAAAAATACATGCTAAGTATAAATGGCTCATATTAGCTGGAGTATCTAAAAGCTAAAAATCATGAATCATGATTAATAAAGCATATTGTATAAATCTTATGAGCCATAACACTTAGTTCTAAAAGCTGTACTTTTACTCTTTCTGCTAGTGACTAAGTAGAACTGAGGTTAAGTCTGTTTTCAAATCATGCAAGCTAAGTGTAAATTGACACACCTTTGTATCTGTAAACTAAAAGCTAAAATCTCATGGCTAATGACTTATGTAAAGCAATAGATGAATAAAATTATGAGCCTTTACACTTAGTTTCTAAAATTTGTTATGTTATTCTTTTCTATTATGATTACTCTTTTTTGTAGGGAGGTTCTTCTAAATGACTACACTATGTGAGCTATCATAATACCCAATGTCTAGTTCCCTTATAGGAAAGCCTTACATTGGGGAGAGGTGTCATACTCTTGCCAAGGAGTATAGCCTAATCTAAGTGATCACATATGTAACTGTCATCCATATAGAAATAGGAATAATTTGAATTTGTACCTACATTGACTCGTAGTTCTAGGGAAGTAGGATGCGCTAAACCCACACTTCCCACTCAATGCGAATGCTACTCCCTTTAATTTGTATGCTCATTCTGTAGAAAATCCACTTTTAGAACTAATATAAGGGATTATGAAAACCTCTTGTAAATCTATTTACTGTAAACTATAGCTAAATCTATAAAGTGGATTCCATATCTAAGCTGAGATCAAAAGATCAAATCTTTGTTCAAAATCTGAATATAACAAGTCATGGGATGCTTAAAAGCATAATCTTCTTGAAATAACAACATTCAAACTAGGGCTAATAACCCATGCATCTATTTCATGTCAAATCATCGTAAAACTCATGCAAAGTAATGAAATATTGATAATTTAAAGCTTAAGTCATCGACAGGCACTTAAAGTTGTCTCAAAAATTCACTTAGACCCCTCAACTAAGGCCTGTAGCTATCAGGCTCCTAACCCACCCGAATTTGATCCAATCAGGCCTTTTTTGCCTACATCACACCTTGAGTATTATTCACTTGCCATACGCGTGTGAAGCCAAAAAATATTTCTGATAAACCAATCAAAAATTGCCATGTCAACAAAAAGAAAAGCTAATATTTAAATATAAAAAAATAAAAAGTCTTGACTTGTCTTCATCAACCAACCAAATTAAACAGTTTTCCTCTTTTTCCTTGTTTTCCTCAATCGACCAAATTAAACAGACATCCTTAACAGCCATAGCATCATCAATAATGCAACCGACAGGTACACACAGAGCAAATCCCACATTACCAAAAGATGAGATTTTGATAGCTTCAGATTATGATTAAAGCTTATGTTTTGAATAAACAAGAATCATCATATAATAATAATCAAGAGTGGCTACTGAAATGATCAAGAGAGAGCCCATTACCCGTCCTATTTTCTTGAATGTATATGGATGTCCAAGAATTCCTGCACCAACTAGAGACATGAAAATATTAGCAAAAGTCTTTAAAGGAGAAGAAAGTTGTCGTTGCTTTTGCCCCAAAAATGGATCATCCTCTCCAAGGATTTTAAGTGCATCAGATGATGAAATTGCTTCTTTTGTCTTAAACCCCATTGTCATAGGATCCTTCTCTTCAAACCCTTCTGTCCTAAACCCCATTGTCATATGAACCTCTTGAAGATTATTGTTGTTGATTCGATGATCTATAGGACTTTGTTATTGATTCGATGATCTATAAAACTAATCAACGAGAATTAATTATTGGGGATAGATAGATGGGTAAAACAATTCCAATTAATAATACAATTCAAACCAACCCAATATAAAAAAAGATCTGATAAAAGATAAATGAAAATGAAATCTTAGATTTGATTGAGAATATGGGAGAAAAATAGTTTGTAAGAATAGAAAACAATATTAATAAAAATAAATTATTATATTTTAGATCACAAAATAGAGAAAAGCCATTGATGTGGGCAATGGTGCTTTTGCAGGGAAAGAGAAGGGTTGGGTGTTAATGGTTGGGGCGGGCGGGGTAGGGATGGAAAATGTTGCAAAAGAAAGTTGGTTTAACATTATTGAAAAAGTGAATATATTTAATCCATATGGAAAATGTTGAATGGATTAACTTTCCACATTTGTCGAGTTTGATAACACGCGGAGCAGATTTAATGAGGCAGGACAAAAAAGGCCTAGGTGGATTAAATTTTGGGTGGGTTAGAGGCCTGATAGGTACAGGACTGAGTCGAGGGGTTTAAGTGAAATTTTGTGACAAGTTTAAGTGGCTAGCAATGATTTAAGCCATAATTTAAGTCTAAATTTAGAAATTTCTGCAATACGCATGAAAATACAAAAGTAGTCATGCAGTTTAATATCTAATTCACTTGAAATCTCATAATCTTGCAAATAATAATATTGGGTATGAATCCTAATTTGAAACTCGTGGGTAATCATATAAAATCATGTAACTTTGTAATTAAAAACCTTTTTTGGGAACAAGAATGAAAGAATTATCCTTGTTGAAAAACCCCAGATACCTTAATTGATGACTATATGAAGAAGCTTGAACTTTGAGTTCTAGTTGTGCTCTTGAAGATTGATTCTTGAAGTTCTTGAATTTCAAATCCTTAATTTTGAATCATCTTGGAAAAGGAATGGTGGAATTTGGATTTCTTGGGGATTAAGGTTTGATGTTCTAGGGTTTCTTTGAGAGAAAGTTGATGAAAAGCATGCCTAATATGCTTAGAATAGGCTAGATTTTGTATTTTACACGATCTGGGGCTTGGGGAAATGATTAGATTCCCCTTTGTAAAATTTAAATCAAAACTGGAGAATCCCAATTTGGCACACCACCACGACTCGATGTTATTGCAGTGGATTACTAGAAAATGGACGACTGTCATTTTGTCCTCTAGCGTGATGTGGTGAAATCAGGTCGTGTCACTTGAAAAAGGCCGAGTACTATTTTACACTCCACCGTGATTCAGTGTCTATCCAATTGGGAATTTTAATGCGGTACAGGAAAATCACGTTGAGCTACTAGAAAGGGACGAACGAGAATTGGAACTTCTCTGTGATGTGGGATGATCACAGTGCTCCACTGGAAATTGGACAACTGTAAATTTGTCCTTCATAGCAACGCGGTGCTTATCGCAATGCCCTGCTGCCTTTACTAAAATTGCCATAACTTCTTAATCGAGTATCTGATTAAGGAGAAATCGGTATCGTTGGAAAGCTGATTCAATTTTCTACATATTGGTGGGCCTAGATCTAGAAAAGTCTACACATATCAAGAGTTATTTACTTTTAAAGTTTACCCTTGACAAACTAGGATCTAAATGAGACTAAGAAAAGTGCAGGGTATTACATTGATACGCCCAAATTATACCTCTCTTATGAGAGAGTAAGTGGACGTTGTCAACTATATAACCCAACTAGGTTGAGATCGAATACTTTAGGGAATATGGTGTTAATTAAGATGATTTATGATTTAATCGACTAATAGTTAATAGTTTCCTTTAATTGGGGGGTTCTTATCAACCAACTTATCGTGAACATTTCAACTTGCTTTAGAAACTCAAAGTTAATGTTACAGTATTTCAAATCAATGATTTAGTAAAACTAGAGTTGTTGTCACTATGATTATTTAACCTTCATTGAACAGTAGTTGTGATATAGGATTCTCGTGACTTGTGGGAAACACCAAATTATCATTGTCGATAACTAATCTACTTGATTTTCAACCAACTTGGATGTTGAGTTCCCTAATTCTTTAAAACATAGGAAAACCTTCTATTCAAGCTGACTTAATATCGAGTTGATTAATCTTGTTACATCATTAATCATTAGATGGAAAATTGGTATTTCCTAAATCCCCGTTGACAATTCACTTCCTTTAATTGATTTCTTAATTCAAGAAAATCTACACCATGCTTGATTTATTGTTTACAACTAATAGAAAGAAATCATTACAACGGAATTATCCAGATGATTCCCACAGTCAATCGAATCTCATCCAACTATTGAATCAACAAAATAACAATCTTAGCTCCTACAACTCTAGTTGTGGGATTTAGTTCCTAATGAAGTATAAAGAGATATCATAGATTGAATCAATAGTTCAACGCAATTAAACGTACAGAAAATAGAATCAAAGATTGTTCTCTTTTATGTTCAACAGAGAATTCCCAAAACTAAACCAATAATTCCTAAAACAACGTCAAAAGCTATCATGGAGTAGTTGCACGCTTACAAGATGAAAACCTTTTTTTCTCTGAGTCTCTTCGCTGCCACTCCTTTTTTCAAAAATTATAGAGTGCCTTCAAAACATCCACTTAGGGTATTTTTACTAGTTTTTATCCTAATTACCCCCAAGTCCCTAGACTTAATTTTTGTTAAAAAATAGTCTTGGGCCCTAGCTTGTGGCACCACATTGAATCCAATTTTCCAAATTGCTTGTGTCTTATGCTATCTACATTCTATGCTCCATTTATGAATCCATCTGTCTGATTTACACCTAAAATTTGCTAATCACATAGGTTAGCTCAATTACATAAAAAGTACAATAAGGATCCAGGAACTTTGTTCTCAAAACTAAGCTAAAGGATGGGTAACTTATGGTGCTTAGGCATATAAATACACCCAAGATTAGTAATTTATGAATAAAACTCACCAATACAATACATCAGGCATAATCAATTATGACCGACCAATAATATGGGATAGAGACGCTCTTATATATCAGGCTTAATCAATTATAACCAACCAACAATATAGGATAGAGATTGGAAGAGTGATAATGTATAAGGGTGTATACCATGTAACCAAAAGGTGCTACCCAACTATCTCTGTAATCAAGCCACTGCCATACCCTACTTTTCATAATACATCAACCTCCCAACCAATATAAGATGAAATAAGACAATGTAATAACGTGAAATGAATGCTCAAACACAATATCATAAACAATGTATTATAACAATAATACAATACAAGATTAAATAATAACACAATACCAAACCATGCCAAAGATATTAATACAATATAAATGATACAATGGAATATAGTGATGATGATGACTATTTTGAAAGTTATCACATAACTTTTTGTATATACCCACTGAGCCTCATCGCTCCCAATTAGGTCTAATTAGGGTTTCGTAACCCATATACTCTTTATAATCCCAATTTATGTTTCAAATCAATCTTACAGACACATCCCTCGGCATACGTATTTTATAAGGTGTCTTATTTTCTTAAAAAAATCAAAATATCTTATTGGTGCCACTGTCTCATGTATATGCATGTGTGATATGATGATGTCATTCTCACAACCAATCAGTGTAAAGATCAAAATCCATTCAATAAATGCATAAGTGAGCTCAAAATCAACTCAATGTATCAATAATCTATAATATCAGTTTCTTCTTTGCACCACAAGAATAAATAGTCATGTAGTCATCAATATTTTTATTTCCAACCCCTCACTTGGGAATAACTATAATGAATATGCTACTATTGCTCATATAAAGCCTATAATTTCAATTCAAGCCTCCACTCGAGCGACACAGTTCTAAATAAGGCATTTAATGCATAGAACATGATTCATAACATCAAGTCAAGGCCTCGCTCAGGCATCACAATTGTAACACCCTTAAAATTTTATCCATTTTATCTTGACCCTTCCGTGTTCAAAACATCATTTTTTTACCTGAGATGTTCTTAGGGATGTTAAAAGGGTAATTTAAGCGAGTTTTGGATTTTTTAGGAGAGGTTCATGGTTATTTTAGAATTCCAAGGCAGTGAGCCTCTACCTTTTTGGCATGCCACGGAGGTTAACCTCCATGATTTTAATGTGGTAAAGAAGCAGTGTGCCTTCATGATAAATCTATGTCACGAGTATAATCTCTGCGATAAGCAGTGTATAATAGAGGTTAACCTCCGCAATAAAGCCATGCCATGCTGCTATGTAAAAGTCATAGTCTTATTTTATTTCCCTTAGGATAAGGTCTAATGAGGTCTTTTCATCTAGGTACATTCTTTAAACATTATGTGAGCCTATTTCCATCAATTTTCAAGGGACAAAAGCTATTATTTCACTCTTAAACACAAAATCCAAGAAAATATTAAGGTTTCACCATATGTTCATCTTCCAGGTTCTAAGTTCCAAATTGCTTCCAAATTCTTGTGTGTTTAAGGCATGTTACTCTTCCCCAAAACTTATTTTTTTCAAAGCATGCATTTAGTTACTATCTATATGGTTTAATTGTTGGATTTGTAATATGTGTTGAGGTGTTTGGAATGGTTATTACATAAATTAAATTCCCATGGTTTTAATTAATTATTTATACTTATTTTCATGATTTTAAACAACTTAAATGCATGGGTGTGGGAATTGGAATAAGGAACATGGGATCCCCTATATTTGATGGTTTAATAGTTTGTAATTGGCTTTAACCTCAATCTAATCATGTGAAATTGGATTTGATTGTGAGTATTTACATATATATATATATATACATATATATATATATATACATATATATATATATATATACATATACACACACACACACATATATATATATATATATACTAGACTATTTTTGAAACCTTGCATTACATAAAAGGTTAATGGAACACAAAATTGGTTTAAAAATGAAAACGTTTGAATCTTGTTAGCTGAATGAGTTAGAGTCACATTGCCTAAATAGTTTATTTTATACTTGGAACTTTGGAGTCCCATTGGCTAATTAGGTTAGAGTCTATTTGGCAAATGGTTGGATTAGCTAAATGACATGCACTTGTATGCTATAGTCAGTATCACAATACCACTTTATAATGTCTTAGTGAATGACTCCTTGAATGATTGGATGGGTTATATTCTAAATACTTTAATTTGATTAAATGGGATTGTATAGCAAGTTCATAAAAGTGGAGGTCCTGAAGGGATCAATACTAGAAACTGTGTTTGTTAGTGCAGGGGTCTAAATGACAGAGTGGTTTAAGTCCCCCTTATTATATAATCGGGTGGTTTGAGTCCCCCTTATTACATAATTGGGTATTCAAGTTAACATTAGTATATGATTAGGAGTTTTGAGTTCCCCGTGCATATATATTATGATTATTCTTTAATTCGTGTGGCTACACGCATTGGGGCCCAACCAGGGAGTGAGAATTAGGGAACATATATCTCGTAGGTACTTGTATAATAGTTAAGCTACACAATATAGGATAATGTCTTACTTTTATGCTAAGCCTTGTTCCCTATCCCAGGATGTTATATATATATATATATATATATATATATATATATGATTGTGCGCACTGGTTTTGAATGATTGTGAACTGATTTGATCATGGCATTAGTTTATCCCTTTCTTGAGTTACATACTAGTTCTCATCACACTAACCATCTCCAAATGTTGTATCTCCATGCAATGTAGGGTCTGAAGGTACTTTTGTTATTCCTGTACAGTGATAGATTTTTGGGTTGTCAACTGTCAGCTTTGAAGTGGTGAGCTTTCATTCTCCAAAAGGATTATTAGTTTAAAGTCATGTTTCTTTTGTGACATAGACTTCCACTTAGTTTATTTTAGGCTATCATCGAGGGCATTTCCCAACCTAGATTGATGTTTGTTTTGTAGAGGCTTTGTGGATTACTGTAGATTGGAATTGTGTTGGATTCTTATTTTCTTTGAGCTATTCACTCATTTTACTTATGTTTATTAGGTTTTTTCTATTGTTGTTAGAATATTTTATGTTTTGGTTGATTAGAGAAAGTATGGTCTCTGATTCTCTATGGACTTTGGATACCCGTCACGACCAAGCCATGGTTTAGGTCGTTACAAGCTTGGCATCAAAGCACAATTTAATGTCATTAGGTGTCCACAAAGCTATTTCAAGTAGAGTCTCTTTTATAAGGTGTAGCATGCCATACTTTTATGAGAGAGTCTATGAGGCATTTAGAAATATTTCCTCTTTCTTGTAATCTGTTTTTATGCTATAAAGTCTAAGGTCTTGAAATCTCCTCTAATTCTATTTGTTCACATTTCAGATCATGCTATACAAGGATCTGATGCTTGTGGAAACTTTTTTACCCCCTTCCACCCTCAAGGATAATATGGATGGAACTCATCCTACTTATGGAGTACAAACCTGGTCTAAGGTCCCAGTACCTAATTGTATTGCTCTTCATAGGGTTTTACTGCTTTCTACCAGTCCTCTTTGGGATTCTTAGGTTGAGGATGATTGTTCTCACCCCAAGGGGATATTTTAAATTCCAAATTCCATCGATCTATTCATTCACTAACTTAGTTGGTGACTTCTCTGTCTCATCAGCTTGACCGTATTAGCTCTATTGCTCTATCTTCTGAGGTCTCTAGGGTTGGCCAATTTCTGAGGTTGATTCCTCTAGCATTTATTGGCTTTGAGGTTAAGGAGAATGCTCAAGAGTTTGTTGATTAGATGGAAAATATATTTAGGGTAATCCATTCTACTGATGTAAAGGGTGTAGAGTTTGTTGTATCCCAATTAAAGGATGTAGCTTATCAGTGGTATTATGAATGGGAGCAGTCAAGGGTGATGATATTGAGCAGGCTATGTGGGAGGATTTTTTTGGTATGTTTCTTGATCTCTTCTTTTCTTAAGAGTTGAGAGAGGCGAAGGCTAAGGAGTTCATAAATTTAAAGTAGGAGAGGATTACCATTAAGAAGTATGCTTTGAGATTTAACTAGTTGTCTTGTTATGCTCCATAATTGGTGTCTTCTATGAGGTCTAAGATGAGAAAGTTTTCTTTGGGATTGTCTCAAGACTTGGTGTTGGAATACAAGGTTTCCTGTTGAACAAGGATTTGGATATTTCTTAGCCTGTGGTGTATACATAACAAGTTGAGGAGAAAAAAAAAGAAATAGGCTAAAATAAGAAAGAGGCAAAGTAAGAAATTCAGATTTTCGGATCAGGGTGGAGGTCAGCAACATAGTGGTAGAAAGGACAAACGGTGGAGAAAAATGAAGTAGGGGAATTTCGGTGGTTCTTATTCGATGGCTAGTTCTCCATATCCTAATCTGTCTGGTGATTATCACTTTCAGAATGATAGTGGATTTAAGGAGCAAGTTGCTTAATATTTGGCCAATGAACTCAGTAGCCCCATCTTATCCCCTTATTATTTTTATAGGTAGGTGTATCGCGAAGTGTACAGTAACAGAAGGAATAAGTGCTTTGGGTATGGTCATCCTGGTTACCTGTAGCGGGTTGTCCTTTAGCTAGGGTTTATACTAGGGACAATAAGGTTATGGTTGCCATATCATCAACTTTTACACCAAAAGGTGCTACTTCTGGCTCCAGCACTAGTCAGAATTGTCTTTATGCTATTACTTCTCGTTAGGATTCTAAGGTATATCCTGATGTTATTACTGGTACATTACAACTTTTATCTTATGATTTATATTGTCTGATTGATCTAAGGTCTACTATTTCCTATGTTACCCCTTTTATAGTTGTCCATTTTGTTTTAGATCCTGAGTGCATTTCTGATCCCTTCTCTGTATCTACCCTGGTAGCTAATTCTATTGTAGGTAGTAGATTCTATAGGGGTTGTTTTACATTTATCTGTGGTAGGGAGACACTGGTGTATTTGATAGAGTTAGATATGTTAGATTTTGATGTGATCTTGGGGATGGATTGGTTCCATTCGTGCTTGTGTCTCTTGATTCTAGAACCCAAAAGGTTAGTTTCCAATTCCTAAATAAACTGATGATTGAGTGGGAAGGGAGTTCCCTGGTGCCTAAGGGACGATTTATTTCTTCTCTTAGAGGCTGAAAATTAATTTCCAAGGGGTGTCTATATTATCTAGGTCAGGTTAAGGATTCTAGTTCTGAAGATCCTTCCTCGCAATCTATCCCAGTTGCCAATGAATTTCCCAAGGTGTTTCTTGATGATCTTCCTGGTATTCCTCCCTATACAAAAATAGACTTTGGGATTGATCTTTTCCTAGATACCCTTCCTATCTCTATTCCTCCCTACAGAGTGGCTCTGGCTGAGTTGAAAGAGCTTAAGGAGTAGTTGAAAGATCTCCTTAATAAGGGTTTTATTTGTCCCAATATTTCTCCATGGGGTGCTCCTATGCTTTTCGTGCGTAAAAAAGATGGGTCCCTTTGAATGTGTATAGATTATCTCCAGTTGAATAAGGTGACTATGAAGAATAAATACCCTCTTCCTAGGATTGATGACCTCTTTGACCAGGTTCAGGGTGCTAAGTTCTTTTATAAGATCAATCATTGGTCGAGCTATGATTTGTTGAAGATTAGGGAGGTAGATATCCCTAAGAATTATTTCGTACTGGATATGGTCACTATGAGTTTCTTGTTATGTCCTTTGGGTTGACCAATGCTACGGCGGTATTTATAAATCTTATGAATCGAGTGTTTAGGTAGTTTTTGGATTTTCTTATGTTGAAACCCCTGGGGGTTGCACCATACAGTGAGGTACCAGTTCCCTCAAAATCAATAACAAGAGATAGAATAGTAAAACAACTATGAGGTGCTGGAAAAATAAAGGCTATTCAGGAAAGTAAAAACATGGGATTTTTACGTGTAAACCCAAGAAGGGAAAACCCATGGCTTTCCCTTACAAGCACCAAAGAAATCCACTATAATCAACCTCTTGATTATAGTCCATATTTCAGCCTAACTCTAGGCTCCTTTCGCTAGTAGCAACTCTACTATAAGCTTATCTTGGTAACTCTACCATAGACCTTCTTTACTGATTAAATCTAATCAGTCACAAGCTTAGGCAACTCTACCTAAGTGTCTATCACAGCAAAAGAAAATACTATTCTTATAACATGAGTAGTTCAATTACAAATTAGTACTCACTCGAGAACTATTTTTATTTGAGATCACATAAATAGCTAAGAACTTGAGTAGTGTTGAAATAGGGGTTTTACTTTCTCTCTTCACTTTTTTTCAATTGTAAAAAACCATTTAATGAAGAGGCGTATCTTTCATTTTATAGCTAAGTTATGATTAGGGCTGAAAGATCATTCGACCAGCTATCCTAATCAGTACAAAATAGCATATGCAAGTTTGTTACACAAGAGGAAAAAATTGTGTAGTCATACGTGCCAGCCGTGCAGTACCTTGCACATCCAGGGACCTGGTCCCTTGCAGTTAGCTACTTATCATCAAAACTACATATAGCAATTTTCTCAATTTTTTATGATGACAAACCAACCATTTAGTATTGAGCATCAATGCATATTCATCACATTTAGTCAGTGTAATTACCACCTGAAGATGAATTTCCCCCTATCATCATGCTTTTTTCATTACCATCATGCAACATAGGGACCTGGTCCCTTGTTTTTATTTATAGAAAAAACTTGAGCACCATCTAAGCATACTTCATGTTTGCTCCCTCTATCACTCTGCTCTACTTATCTGAGCACTGCTTCCCCTGGTCTTCATACATCACGCACACCCCTGTTCCCCTGGTCCTTACACATGAGGTCAGTATTTCCCCTTTTGCCATCATTGAAAAGTATTAACAGTAAACCAAGAGTAAAGATAAGTATAATTTAATAAACTCATGGCCATTTGGGCAATACTATTATGAAGAACAACTTATAGTAGGAAATAAATGAAGATCACAAATAAAGATACATTCATGATGGATCAGAATATGTACCAATATAATATACCAATAAGTAATTATAAGACTTCTATTTACAAAGGCCACAATAAAACCAAGGACCAAAAACTAACACAGAGAATTGACACACTAGGACCTAGATGGAAGGGGGCTTGGGAAAGAGTAATTTTAGTAACATGTCCATTCTATCAGCTGCAGCAGCATGAGTATCCAATAACTATTTAGTTCTTCAGTGGCACCAGGTCCCTCTTAGGACAACTTCTTATTCAGCAGTTTCAGGAATATTATTTCAGTGTCCTATGCTTCTAGCACAAGTATCAACTCCTTCATTTCTTTGGTTAAGCTTTCTTAAGCATCCAAAAGTTCTGACATTTGGGACACAGTACCCAATTTCCATTTGATGTACTTAATTTCAACTAAGGTTATCAAGTTAAAATTTTGTTTGACTATTCCTGGAGTTCCCTTTGTCCCCATTATGCCATAGTGATCAAACACCTTGTTGAGGAAGTAGACATAGGTCATCCCATGCTTCCCTGCTTTCTCATAGAGTACTTTTTTTATGTGCTCTATCATAGAGTACTTTCTGTATGTGCTCTATCATAGAGTACTTTCTTTATGTGCTCTATCATAAGAGTAGCTCTATCATCTAGCTGAAACTCACTGTAACACCTCCATAAATTTTAATATTTATTTTAATATGTTAGATAAATATAGCTCTTAATCTATCAAGATTTACATGGTACATATATTTTAAAGAAATTTATATTATGTGTATATATATATGTGTGTGTGTGCATGTAAAAATAGTGTATATAATATGTATGATTGTAGTAGGTGGGCTAAAGGATAAGTGAGAAGTTTTATAAGATACATATATATTTTTATCTGGTGTAAGTGGGACACTTTACTATTTGTTTTCCTTACAAAAATACATGGTGGAAAAAAAGAGAGGAAAAAAATCCTAATTGACTGTTAGCTAGAGCAGTCACCTTTCCCCAACGTCATTGCGCCCTAGCTCTCACCGGTAACAGCAATCGCCAGCTGGCAGAACCCCCACCGGTGTCGCCTCTTTTTCTTCTCTAAATATCACTCCTTTGTTGCGGTTATTTGCCTTTTCCTCTCTCTTTCACCATTCTCTTTCTCTATTGGTTTGTCCAGCGAGCCAACCACCAACAAAACAACCACTATTTCAGTCGATGATCCCCACTAAAACAACCCCTAGTAGATTCAGGTTTAAAATATAAAGGGTTTCTCAACACTAATTTTAAAATATTGAGACGATAAATGTGTTATCTATCGGAGTGTGAAAACAAAAGGTTGTCAAAATAAAGGTTTCACTCTCGCGGGTTGAATTGTTTTTGATGGTTTGTGGTCCTACCATTAGCTAGGAAGGCATTAAAGGTATGTAAAGCTAAAACCTCCTTTGTTGTTAAGACACAATCTATTATCACTTATTTCTCCTAAAAGAGTCAATATAGCCTACCTGAATAGGTGAATAGAGCCTTCACTTCCTATATGTTTAACACACAACTACATGCCTAATATGTCCTCAATATCTATACGTCCATTCCATTTGAAATTTCTCGCCTTCACACTTTCTGCATTTATTTATTAAAGTCACAATATTTATGTTTCTCTTGTCAAGCCAAGTATCAATAGGGTTATGCCTAATAATACTAGTATTCATTAGAAATTCTTAGAAGCCCCATGGTATATAGGTGTTGTATGCAATAAATTAACTTAAATGGCCATAACATAGTTGCACTAGTATAGCTGACCACATAGCGACGCATTATAAGTTGATATCATAAAACCAAGCATTTAAATAGATGGATCATATTAAGTAAGTTAGTTGTATATGGAATACTAACTGACTGGCTAAATAACCAACCTGATAATTTACTTGGGCCTATAAGGCAGTATATGTTAAGGTTTATCATTATTGAGGGGGGGTATTAGATTTTGCTTGGTACACCGCGACATAATTCTGTGCACAAAATTGTGACCATAACACTACAGTGATCCCTAACATTATGGCATACCCACCCTTGTGGCATCATTTACATTTGGATTTAGCTGGGGTTCCCTGACTCAAGACAATATATGGCATATATGACCTACGGGCAAACCCTTGTAGTGAGCTCCAAGGAGGGGCGTACCCTATATCAGACCGCAATTAAGGTTATACATATAATATCATAGTCAGGAGTATCTGGGTAACACATGGTACACTTGATATAGAATTCCATTGGTGGTCTATCATATGATTATTTGTATTAAAAGTGGGCACAAGACATCACTTTGGCAAATAATTAGGCCCTTAATAACGATGATTTACTCATAAGAGGTTACATGATAAGTTAATAAGGCAGAAACATAAGTAATAGTCTTATATGGTGTATTTGCCACCTGTTCTTTCATAGGTTATAGTTTCATATAAGAGGTTCTAGTATTCAGTCGTCCGCAGCTGCTCATTCTATTGTTTGACACATTGAGCATCCTTATACGTGTACTTGTTATTCTGTCTGCTTTACATACTAGTACATATTTTATATGTAATAACGTCCATATATTCGAGGGCACTGTATTTCTGTAAATACAGGATCAGGTATATTGATGAGAAGACTTCTATACTAGGCACTTGTTTGTATTCAACAAAATAGTCGTTAAGATCCTCTCTTATCCAAGACTATTAAACGTTGAGTACTATTTAATGGTATTTCTAGTTATAGTTTGTATATGTAGGGCCCCTTCCCCAGCCACCTTCTCCAGTACAGTTATAATTTCTCTTAGAGGCTTTGTAGACCTAGATAAGTTCTCATACATGGTTATAGTTCCATAGATTTATATCAAATAAGTGTTTAATAAGATAGAATTGAGTTGTACATATCCCTTTATCATTATTTGTAAATTGTAACTCCTCTGTATAGGATAGTATATATGTTATCCAAATAGCTGATGCTCATACAGTTCTTGTCTGCCCTGTCTAGGCTAGGCTAGGGGTGTGACACTCACCAATTAAGAACTTCTTTTTCATAGTAGCTATAGAAGTTCCACCCACTTTTGAGATTTCAACCATAAATTCAGTGGTTGGTTGCTCCTTCACCACAGATTTTACTCCCATAACAGGTACATTTAAAATCTTTCTTAGTGCTTCATCTTCTAGATGGATAGAATTTTCTAGCACTTGGGCAGTTAAGGTCATCCCATCTTCTAGGAAGTCCATGGTATAGTAAAATTCTCTAACATCATTTTCAAACACAATGGGAGTTGATTCTTCAAGTAGGTGAAGCCAAACCTGATGCCTCACATACTCCACCAGTTCTACCATCCCTAATTTTTTCATAGATTTTTTGATCAAACACTTTTCCAGTCAACACTTTTTTAGTTTCCACAGAAGTATTACTTTCCTTTCTAGGGAAAACCTTATTTTCTTCCTATTTTTTTCTTCCCTTTGATTCACTACTTAGTTCTTCCTCTTCATCAGGTTTTCTCTTTGTGGGACTAGGTAGCTTAGACACTTTCTTCCTTTTGATAGCTATGTGTTTCTTTCTGCTTACACCATGAAGCGGAGACTTTGGATCAGAGGACTTTGTCCTTTAATTACTATAAACTTCTAGTCTTTCCTTCTTAGATGCAATACAATATCAGTGTCAATATACTCATCTTCTTCGACCTCTATTACTTCAACATTTGTCTCCTCTACTATGATAGCTTTCTTGAGTCTTTTTCTTTTAGTGGTAGAAGACTTACTTTCCTTCATGGCATCTACTATTAATTTTTGTTTAGATCCCCTAGTGGAATAGGACCTAGTACCTTGTACACCAGTATCAATTATTTTCCCTTTTCTTCTACTGTCCTTTAGTCTATTCATTTTCAAAATCAAAGGTTTTTTATCCTTATCCTCTTCATCTTCCTTATTTGAAGGTAATACCACCTCTTTATTCCTTTTCCCTATAGATTGCTCCTTAATACTTACAGAGCTTTTGTTTGGATCACCATCAAGTAGAAGTAGATTCTCAACTCCCAAGTATATGCTAATAATACGCTCAAATATCTTTACATGAATTTCATCATCACATAGTTGAGCAAAGATAAATTTTATCTTGGAGCCACTAGAGGAACCAGGTGCTGACAGGTTTTTTGATTTTTCAAAACCTAATAATTCTTCAATATGAACAAAAATTTATAGGTTATTAGAGGACTTTGGATCTTTTGAGAAGGGAGAATTTCTAGTTAAGAAAGCTTTTGTTCAATTGGAGAGTTAAGGTCTTGAATCAAATCTTCTAAGGCTAACTCAGCAAGAACTTTAACGGATGTAGGATTGTCAATAGAAATTTGTTCACTTAGGGTTTTGGGGATTTCAAAAGTAGGACTGATAGGTAAAGTACTTTTTAACTCCTGAGGATGATCAGTGGATAATTCTTTTAAGTGGTTTGGAGAAGATGGGATTTTAGCTATTTTGAACTTTAGAGAAGGGATGAAAAAGGACCATTTTAGTCTAGCAAGGAAATAATCTTTGGAGTAAATTGATAGGACAATAAGAGGATTTGAATTTATAATTCAAGATATAACTGTTTAACATTGAAGAGATACCCTTTTGGAATAGATTCTTCTAATAACAATGGTGTTACTCTTCACATTTGAACCAAATTGATAGCTTTTGTTCATATGGGATTGGACATGAGTACTCACCTGAGAGATAGGACCAGGTCCTTGTCTTACTTGAGTGAATTTTTAACTTGTAGTTGCTTCAACTATTTTCCTCCAAAGTTGTCCACATGAGTATATACCTGCAAAGGTATGATACTGAGTTAGATTAGTATGCACCTACACTATCATGATGCCTGCCAGCTTGACATAGCCAATTTTTAGGAGAGACATTGACTCAGATATTAGGTCAAGGTTTTTTTTATCAATCCCAGTCTTAATTTGCTCTTTTAGATTAGGTCTGAGGACCAGGTCCTAGACTTTGTTTCGCTCATACTGCCTTAGTTTTCTTTTTCTAAGATGAATTCATTTATGACCAGGTCCCTTGAAATTATCTCTTTCACAATAACACACTTTTACCTTAAAGTGTACTAAGATAAATACAGTCACGCCTTCTAATATTGAGCTTAGAGCACATACTATTAACTGACCATTCCTAACTCTAATCCTATTTATCATGTTTGGGATCATGATTACAAGTTGGGTTTTGGAACCTACTTAAATTTGAGTTCCCAGTAGGAGGATAATGGTGTAATCAAATCCATTTTGGCCCATCTAGGCAATGATGGCTTCTGTTTCATCCATATCAGAGACTTGAAGCCCTTGGAATGTGCATTCTCCTACTGAATGTATTTATTATTCCTCAATTTAGCCTTAAGCCAATACTGACATCTTTCTTTGTAATGTCTATTTCTTCCATAGTTTGTGCATAGGAGTTTGTTTTCTATGCTTCTATCATTATTTACATTCTTCCTTTGTGACACATTAGGCTGGAATTCTCCTTGATACCCTAGGCCTCAACCATTTTTAATATCTTGACTAGTCAAAGTAGAAAGGATTAGTGAGGAAGTAGTCCATTTAAGAGACTTGTTTAACTCTTCTTTTAGGTGGCCCAGGCCCCTCTCTAACTCTTCATTCGTGTTAAGTGTAAAATAAGGTGTTTTTGGGAATCCTTTAATTTCTTTTCAAGTTTAATCTAAAGCTTTGAAGCTTCTCTCTTTATTTTGCCATTCGAGTCACCCACCTTCTATAGTTGGCTCATATAACTTAGATTTTCATATTTCAATTTAGTGACCATTTTTTCAGCTTTTGATATCTAGAGGGTTAAGGCAATCAATTTTAGTTCTTGATCTTTATCTTTCTCCTCTAGAACATTTTTTTCAGCAGTTAGTTCACACACAGAGTCTATCAATACACTAGAAAGCTTCTATATCTTCTTAGCAGAATAGTTATCTAGATTTTCCGTATATAAAAGAGAGTGTTACCTTATTTTCCTTTTCATCTTATGTATTTTCCAAGAAAGCAAACAAATAATCATAGATAATTAGACTATCTTCTACTGCTAGCATAGAACGACCTCCAGTCTTCTCATCTTAATCTAGATCACTGGAAGAGTCTCCCCATACTATTAGAGCTTCCTTTATAGCATACTCAGTTGCTGTTTTCCTCCTTGAATTTTGCAGATTTTGATTATTCTTTTGTATTTGGTAGTTTTCAAGAATGCTTTAGAGAAACCACCTTTGTGAAAACCTTGAATCTTACCATTTATTTTTCTAAGATGAACACTCATTTTTATAGCTCTAACAATTCTTGTTGCAAAAAGTGCAACATCAATATCTTCTTCACCTAGGTTAAACTCTAAAGCCTTTAAGGTCAGAAATCTTTTCTTTTTTGCTTCCTTTCTTTCAACCCCTAGATTATTTATAGTAGCCATGATGACCAGAATACTCTAGGTATGAACCTTTAAGGGTGAACCTCTCTCTGATACCAATTATCAAAACCCTTGGAGGTTGCACCACAAAGTGAGGGACCAGGTTCCTCAAAGTTAATCACAAGTACTGGAACAATAAAGCAACTATGAGTGTTGGAAAAACAAAAGCAGTACAGGAAAGTAAAAATATAGGATTTTTATATAGAAGCCGAGGAAGGTTAAAACCATGGCTTTCCCTCACAAGCACGAAGGAAATCTACTATAATCAACCTCCTGATTATATTCTATATTTTACCCTAACTCTAGGATCCTTTCACAAGGTGTAACTCCACTACAAGCTCATCTTAGTAACTCTACTAAGGACCCTCTTTACTAATTAACTTTAATCAGTCACAAGCTTAGGAAACTCTACCTAAGCATCTCTCTCAACAAACAAAAACACTACTCTTATAACATGGGTAGTTTAATTACAAATCAGTACTCACTTAATAAATATTTCAATTTAAGCTCACATATATATGTAAAAACTTGAGTAGTGTTGAAATAGGGTTTTTGTTGCCTCTCTTCACTCTTTTCAATTATAAAAAACCATTTGATAAAGAGGCATCTCTTATCTTTTATAGATAAGTGATGATTAGGGCTGAAATATCATTGGACTAGTTGTCCTAATCTATACAAAATACCACCTGCAAGTTTGTTACACAAGAGGCTAAAACTATTCATTCATGTGTGCCAGCTGTACTATACCTTGCACATCCAGGGACCTGGTCCCTTGAAGTTATCTGCTCATTATTAAAACTACATGTAGCAGTTTGTAATCGTATTTATCAATGACATCTTGGTATATTCTAAGAGTAAGGAGGATTACGCCAATCACCTCTGAGTAGTGTTGCAGACTCTTAAGGATCAGTGTTTGTATGCCATATTTTTAAAGTCTGAGTTTTGGTAGAATGTTGTAACCTTTATTGGTCATATGGTTTCTAGTGAGGGCATCATCATAGATCTAGAGAATATTAAGGTGGTTAAGAAGTGTCCTAGGTCCATGACCAACCGACATTCAGAGCTTCTTGTGTTTAGTCGGTTATTATAGGATGTTTGTGGAGAGTTTCTCTTTGATTGCTGCTCCATTGACTAAGTTGACCCAGAAAAGGTGAGGTTTTTTTAGTTAGATACTTGTGAGGATAGTTTTGAGATGTTGAAGGATAAGTTGACTTCTGCTCTAGTTTTGACCTTGTTCGAGGGTACCGATGGTTTTGTGGTTTGCTGTGATGCATCTCATATAGGACTGGGTTGTGTGTTGATGCATCATAGAAAATTTGAAGCATATACTTTTACGCAGATGAAGATTCATGAAAGGAATTATCCGATTCATGATTTTGAATTGTTGGTTGTGTTTTTTGCATTAAAAATCTAGTGTCACTATTTGTATGGAGTTTATGTTAACATATTTTCAGATCATAAGAGCCTGCAGTATGTGTTCACCTAGAAGGAGCTAAATCTCAGGCAAAGGATATGGCTTGAACTATTTAAGGACTATGATATAAGTCTTTACTATTATTCAGGTAAAGCTAACGTGGTTGTTGATGCTCTTAGCAGGTTGTCTATGGGTAGTTTGTCTCATATGGATGAGGAGAAGTGAGGTTTAGTGAAGGATATTCATAGGTTGGCTAATCTCGTAGTTCTTCTGTTAGATTTTGAGGATGGAGGTGTGATGGTGCAAGAAATGAAGTCATCTGTTATTACTGAGTTGAAGGAGAAAAATGATTTGGACTCCATCTTGAGGAAGATTAAGGATGATATGGGTCAATAGAGGGTAATGGATTCTGATATTGATGGAAATGGTATCTTGAGGTACTAAGGTAGATTGTGCGTTCCCTATGTTGATGAGCTACAGGAAAGGGTTTTGACTGAGGTTAACTAGTCAAGGTATATGGTTCATCCTGGTTCTATGAAGATGTATCATGATTTGAAGGAGATTAATTGGTGGAATAACATGAAGGGGGATGTGGCTAATTTTGTGGCTAAGTGCATGGTTTTTCAGCAAGTAAAAATGGAGCACTTGAGGCCCAGTGGTTTGTCTTGAGAGATTAAGTTGCCCATGTGGAAATAGGAGGTGATCAAGATGGATTTTGTTATCGCCTCCTGGGGTATCGTATCCATTTTAATTCGATTTGGGTCATCGTTGATAGGATGACTAAGTCCGCTCACTTCATTCTAGTATAGACTAATTACACTAGAGAGGATTATGCGAGGTTGTTTATTCAAAAGATCATCAAGTTGTATGGCGCTCCTGATTCTATTATTTAAGACTGAGGTATGCAGTTCTCCTCTCTCTTTTGGTGTGCATTCCAAAAATGTTTGGGGACTAAGGTGAAACTTAGCACTATTTTTCATCCTCAGACAGATGGACAAATGGAGAGGACTATTCAAACTTCAGAAGCTACGGCAAGGTCTTGCTTGATTAACTTTGGTGGTAGATGGGTAGATAATTTGCCTCTCATTGAGTTTGCTTATAATAATAGCAATCATTATAGTATTCAGATTCTCCATTTGAGGCTTTATAGGGTAGGAGAAGTCATTCTCATATTGGGGGTTCGAAGCTAGGGAGACTAATTATTTTTCCCTGATTTAGTTCATCAGAACATGGAGAAGGTGAAACAGAGAGGACTATTCAAACGGAGAGGACTATTCAGACATGGAGAATGACAAACAGGGGATCATGGAGTTTGGTACAAATGACTGGGTATTCTTGAAAGCTTCTCCTATGAAAGGAGTTATGCATTTGGAAAGAAGGGGAATCTAAGTCCCCATTATGTTGGTCCATATTGGAATTTTAGAAGAGTTGGAAACGTGTCTTACAGGTTGGAGTTTCCCTCGAGTTTGTGTTCCATTCATCCAGTGTTCTATGTTGCAATTTTGAAGAAGTGTGTGGGCAATCCTTAGTTGATTGTGCCTATTGAGAGTGTTGGTATCTCGAATTCTTTGTCTTAAGAAGACAACAACCACCATATCACCCATGTCATTTTGTCTTAAGAGGACAACCACCACTATATCACACATATCTCCAATTAAAACATTTAACACATATTCCCATTTTAATTAAACCAATTACACACAAAGGCATCCCATTAGTATCGTCATACCAACCCTGCTCGCAAGAAAATATTATCATGCCATGTCATTCTCAACTAACTGGGACTCAAATCCATAGGTCAAAAGATATCCAAATAATCAATCATTTGGGACTCGAACCCATTTAATCAACTGAACTCACAAGGTGCCAATTCCACCATTTATGCATGGACACCAATACCTTTAAATGAAAACATTCATACTTTATTATCCTTTTTATGCCAATGCATTTTTACAATTGGGTAAACGAAACTATGTTTCCAAACCATAAAAATTCCATGAGAGAAATACTTTAAAATATGTGAGTTTAACAAATTAACAATGAGAGACGAGTAACATGCTTGAAATATTCACAATTGTGGAGAAAAAACCTTGAATTGACTCCTGGATGCTCAACCTTGAGGAAACCCTAGCTTGCTTGGCTTGAGAGAACTTAAGATGGAAGAGGATATGTTTTGATTGTGTTATAGGTAGGAATAAATTCTCAATAGGGTTTATATGTTGTGGGTTATGTTTAGGTCAAGAGGGAAATATCTAAAATACCCTTATTAAAAGCTTGAGATTAAACTGCTAGTCGTTATAGGTGACCTTACGACTCATAGATTCACCCTGCGACTCGGACTATCTAGTCTCAGCCAAAACATAAAACCCTTGGGCTCTTCACTATGAACCCTATGACTAGCACCCTACATCTCACAATGAGACACTATGACTCATAGGGTCAAGTCATAGTCTCAATAGTTTCAACAGAGCCACTACACTGGACATATTACGAAATAACCTCCTTACGAATCATTAGGAATCTATACGACTCATTATGTCCAATCATTATCAACACAGTGACTTAGGAAAATCCTTATTGGCTTATTAAGGCTAGGTATTATGACCCGTAAATACACATTATAACTCTTCAAGTAAGTTGTTGCTACGGCAGAAAGCTCAAAACTCAAAAAATTTTCAAGGGCCAAAAATCCAGGGTGTTTCAATTCTCCTACATCTTGATCATTCGTCCTTGAATGATGGGTCAAGGAAATTACAAGCACGATTTTAACACAACTAACAACCACACTTCCCTTTAACAATGTCGTAAAAAAAGTTAAGAATATCACATACCTTAAGAACAATTATCTGGGACAAAAAACAAGAATAGATATTTGGATTTTATGTCCTCTTTATCTTCCCACCTAGCTCCTTCCTCCGAAACGATACGTCTAATAACACTTAAATATGGACACACTCTCCATTAAGATTTCAACTATGAATACAACACTCCACCATTTCAACCTTATAACCCCCCCCCCCCCTCCTCATGAAATATATAACTACAAGACTTGATCATTTGTTGTATCTCTCTTTCATGTTAAGCCTAACTGGAGTTAATGGTTCTACTGTAAGCCATCGGCCCCTATACTTTACACCACTCCAATAGTACTACTCAATCTTATGACAACATTCAAGTAACCTCATGTCTAAACCAAAGAGTATTGACCACATAACATAATAGTTTGTGTATCTATCAATCACATATTCAAGCCTTCCTTTTACCCCCGCTTTTCGGATATACATCCAAAACTAGAAACTTCAATCATTATCGCAATGGATTTCACCACGTCCCTTCTTCTTAATTATTTTAGAGAACAAAAGTTTCTCTTATTCTCCCATCTTCGTCTACAACTTTAGCCTGAGTAGTCACCCTAAAATTTTTACAATAAAGAACATCTACTTCCCCATCCAAAACATTACTATGCTTCTATAGCCACTACCATCCTAACATAAGAAAGATTGATGCAGAACTAAAGTACAAGCATCAAGAATGAGGAGGTTACTTCTCAATTACAACTCCTATTTGTCGTACTACTCAAGGTGAGACCCTCGATATGAGACATGGTATAATAGGAATAAAGTACTTCATAGCAACCACCTAGGTTATAAATGAAGGGTCATTCTGACATAAACACACCATAGCACGTGTCCTTAGGATTGGGCACCAGGAAAAACATGACTACATTTATCATGGGTAATATAGTATAATGCCAAGACTTATATTCAGGGAATAAGGCAAGGATTTCCACATGAAACTACTATTTCTTAGAACTAGACCTAATGTGAGACATGACTATAGGGATAATGAGACACACTTGGAAGCTCGAATTTTTTAGAACCATAATTGCCTTTGGTTCAGGGGCTGGAGTGTGGACATACGTGCCATGTAAAATGAGACCCTTAGGCATAAGCACTATTAGAATACGTATAGCACTAGTAGAGTATCCTCTTTACCAAAATAGGAGGGAATCACTAGAATAGGAGCAAATTCACCCCGACTCTCCCCTGAATCCCACCACTAGGAGAAAATTTAAGATTAGCCCTCGATCTGTATATTACTACACCTATAAGCACAACACTCCGCTCTAAGGGGTATCACCATTAACATGTACTATGGATACTTGGCACTCTTATACTTAAAAACTTATTTATCTAGATGCTACTTGGGGTTCAACATACTCTTACAAATTCCATTCCCTAATCCATCAGTTCAACCTAGACCTCCAAACTATTTATCACAAATTTCCCAATCCAATATTACCTAAGTCATCAACCTTATCTCTTCCACATACCCCATCAAGCCTACCAATTTACTCCTACAAATCTCGCATAGTTATCCATAAGATAACACACTCCTTTTATGAAAATGGACATCTAAGGTTCAAACTTAGTGTCTACCACTATCATGCACTACTAATAGAGTACATTGCATAAAATATATATATGGTCCACCCTACAAGGAAGTCACCCTAAAACCCTTATTCACCCGCTAATAACCTATACACTTTCAGAGAAAACCATCCCTCTTAAGCACAAAAAAATGAAACACCCCACATAGAAACACTAGAGCGGACACACCCTTATCAAGAAATTTTTTCAACTTCTCCTTAAATTCTTTTGACACTATCAAAGCTATTATGTAAGAAGGGATGGAGATAACACGAGTGTTCAAAAGAAGATAAATCCCAAAAATTATTTTCCCCATCAGAAGGAACACCAGGAAGATCATCAGGGAACACCTCAAAAAAATTCATAGACCACATGGATAGACTACAAAGAAGGACCTTCAGATCTAGAATCCTTAGCATGCACTAGATGGTAGAGGCACCTTTTTTGGATATCAATTTTTGGGTTCTAATATATGAAATGAACCTATCCTTAGGAACTAGGGAACTACCTTCCTATTCAATCACCGGCTTATTAGGGAAATGGAAACTGACCTTATGGGTCTGACAATACAAAGAGGCATGGCATAAATGTAACTAATCTATCCCTAAGATCATATCAAAGTCTGCCATGTCCAAATCTATTACCTTCACTAAGGTCTCCCTACCATGGATCAAAATCACACAGCCCTTATAGACCACTCTAGCCATAATGGAGTAACCCACTAGGGTGGACACAAAAAAAGGATTCAAAATAGAATCAAGATGAAAACAAAAATAAATAGCCATATAAGGGGTCACATAAGAGAGATTAGACCCTATATCAAGAAAGAAATACACATCATAGGAAAAGAGTTATAACATACCAGCAGTAACATTTTGTGATGCGTTAGACTCCTGGTGGGTAGCAAGAGTGTAAAGATAATTCTGGCTAAAGCCAGTATTAGAAGTAGCACCTCTTGGTACAAAAACTAAAGAGCTAGCAAATAAAATATTATTGGATCTAGTAGAAGCATTGATAGAAGTACAATCCAGCTTCAATGACCGGGTTGATCACACTTGAAGATTGATTCTTTCCCTCATAATAAAACCCATGATTTCGCTGACCATAAAACCAGCAAGAAGGATAGGAAGGGACTAATCGGGCTCCACTAGACTGATATTAAGCACCTTGTGCCCTAGGACCTATGCCCTTTTGAAAATGATGATCACCGAATGACTTTGGTTAAGGGGCTCTAGTCAATGAGTATGAACCAGAATTTTCAAATGACTTTGGTTAAGGGGCTCTAGTCAATGAGTATGAACCAGAATTTTCCCTTCTCCCTTCCTTAGTCTACTATATCCTATATCTAGCGCTATTGTGATGGCCTCTACCCTTTTCTAAATTGTAATTATTATTCTTACTCTCCCCCATCTTAGCCTAATTCTTTTTCCCACCAACAATACTAAACTGGCATAAAAGAGAAACTTCTATCTGGGTAAACATATGAATAGAATGGCAGAACTTCGCATTGGACACTGATGTGCTATAGAAATATAGCACTTTTGATGCTTAAAATGAGGAAATATGTAAGTTTCTGGGCCTTTTTGTTAGATATAATTCCTTTGGGGAATGTTTTGCAGGAAATTATATTTTGGATGATAAGTTCGTGAAAAAGGTAAAAAAAAGGTGTTTTTTGCCATTTGTGAAGCAATTATGGATGTTTGGGACACTTTTCAGCTTGCTCGTGATAAAAACATGTTTAAAATTTTAAAAAGAGCTGAAAAGATGACCCCAACACCTCCTAAGTCAACCCACAAAAAACATGTAGGACATAAGGACCACATGTAGACAAAGTAGGTGCTAGAGGTAGAAATCTCGAGAGCTAGGCTACAAGATTTGTACCTACAATCTGCATCTTCACCCAGTGTTAGGACAACAGGTACTACCTGTGCCTATACCATACTGTAGGTACGAAGAGCAGGTGGCCACCGACCTGATTTCCTCCTATTTCATTTGGGCTTTGGTTTTAGGGTTTCCTCATGTACTATAAATACCCCTTATGTACTTTTTAGTAGGAGTTACACACTTTTGATATTCAAAAAGATATATTGATTTCTTAATGGGTGCACGCATTAGGATCCCCCTAGATATTGCTACTTATTCCAAAAGAGGAAGAGTAACTAGGAAAAAATAAAGACAAAAGTAATTCAGAGTTTAATTATCGATCCTCATTTCTAGGTTCTATCTATGTAAGATGGTTAGATTTCATCTAATAATAGAAATCTCAAAAGGTAATAGTTAACTGAGATCAATATAAGGGTTTGTAGTGCGACACCCTGAGACTCAAAAGGTAAAGGGTAAAATTCTTCTACTCGTCCAAAAGATTGTAGAAGGTACATAAATTATTGATTCTGCATACAAGGTATTCGGTTGGTTCAACAACATATGATAAGCCTATGAAGTTAAGAAGCCATGTGGAACACAATCCCAGTATTAACTTGTGATTAATTTTAACCAAGTTAATACTGTTCTTTGCTCAAGATTACTGCAAACAATCCCCCATTTACTTTTCTTGTTCTTCCTAAAACTACAACTACTAAGATTTGCAAGTCCACGTATTCCCCTAGGATTCGAACCCAACCTTAGTTTTGTTACTATATCTTGATAATGACCATACCATTATCTAAAAGGAGGTGTTTCTTGGATGTCATCAAGAAATTTATTCCATTTTCTGGGAACACGGTGTTGATTAGTGAATTGAAGTTGTTGTAGTTTTTGGTTTTTTTGTTTTTGTTCTTAGTTAGGCATATGCCGGTGTATGCCTAGAACATAGAGTAGAGAAAATCCCTTAATCCCAGTGAATGAAATTTAAAGAAGATCCTACAAACACCTAGTAGGATGTATAAGCCAAAAAGAGTTGAGAATCCTAAAGGGGTTCATGATGTTGTACCTCCACCTGAAGGAGTATAGGATATTGTTGATCGTCAGACTGGTGAGCTATTAGCTTATACTAAAATTGGGAGCAAAGCAATAGAAGAAGCTCAATGAATAGTTAGGGACACTGATCTAGCTGAGCAGAGACAAGCAACAGACTATTGAGCAGCACTCTGTGGGAACCACAACAAAGCTAGAAGCATACATTCTTAAGTTATCCCAGCATATCAGTATGTGCAACCATATATAGATGATGAAAATGATCTAGGGTATGTTGATGCGACAGAGACTGGTGCTATTATTCCTCTAGTTTTACCCCTCAAGCATTATGTTTAATATATCGAGTGCTATGATAAAGCTTTTATACATGAAGGGTGTGTTTGCGGGATTTCCTACAGATGATGCAAACATTCACTTAGCCTATTTTACTAGAATTTGTACTTTATATACATATCCAAGGGTGAATTATGAATTAGGAGGTGTTTAGATTATGGTTGTTCCCTTTCTCACTTACAGGAGAAGCATCTTTATGGTTTGGGGAACTTTTAAGAGGATCTATCATTATGTGGAATGAGTTATGCAAGAAATTCTTGAATAGGTTCTTGCCTCCATCTAGGATATTGTAGTTGAAGGACGATATTTATAATTTTAGGCAACTACAGTCAAAATATATGTAGGAGGCATTGTTTGGGATTAAGAAGAAGCTACCTATGGGGCCTAACTATCAAATTTCAGGGATGAACTTATTGGAGTTATCCTATAGAGCCCTGAACATCAGTTCCAGAGCCATAGCAGACACCATCTCTAGAGGAGCTTTTATGACTATGTTGAGAGGTATCTTCTGGTATTATAGATCAGATCTCTCTAACTAACCGAGGGTGGTAAACTCAGGAGGCTGAGAAGGGTCCTAACACTTATGTTATTTGTTCCCCCAGTGACCAGAGAGTAGCTGATGATTCTATGGAATAAGAGATTGCGCTACTGAGGACAAATCTTAGGTTGTTGGCCAACCAGTTTGCACTAAAAATTTTTGAGAAAGTTCATACAATAAGAGCACAGGGTGTAGCTTCCAGAGATTATAAGTCTATATTATAAGAGGATTTTAGGTATTCAGATCATTAGTTGGAGGGTTTTCGAGCCCAAGGTCAAGGGAAAAAAGGTTGGAAATATTATGATAGATATAAAAAGCATAGTAGGGATAGAGAAAGTGACTAGAGATGGAGAGATGATTATAAGGAAGAGAGAGATAGGTATATTCCACCCAGGGGACGACATATGGAATTAAGAATGGAAAAAATGTTGACCAAACTAGTGAAGGGTTAAGAAAATTAGGAGAAAAACCCTAAGGATATTAAGACATTTTAGGGTTTACCTAGAAGGTATCAAGCAGTTGGAGCATTAGTTAGGGCAAATGTCTACCATGATCAAACAAAAATAGCTTATTACTCTTTCGAGTGAAAAAGTTTAGATATCACCATAATTATGGTGTCACTAATAATGATCCCTATGTACCTTTTATTAAGGAGTTGAAGATAGATAGCACTAAGATCAATGAGATACCTGAGGCAGAGTCTGAGAAGTCAATATACGATGATGATGATTTTGAGTATGATAGTGGTGATGATTGGGTTGTCGAGACCAATAATCATGTGAACCCTTATAGTACAACTCCTACATTACCATTAGTAGTAAATAAGGATCACCCTAGAGCATTCACCATTTTGTGTTATATTAGGCCTTTCAAAGTCAAGCTAGCCCATAAAACCATTGATGGTTGGCTCATCTATGAAGAAACCAGTGGTTGTATTGTGGGAAGTAGAAGTAAGGGTGGCATCCTTTACGTTCCTCATTGATTTCATGGTTTTTTATTATAAGGTGAATTCTCAAGCCCCTATTATAATAGGTAGACCCTTCTTATCGACTGGTAGGGTTTTTATTAATATAGACTTGGTAAGATCACCTTCAAACTGAATGATAAGCAAGTAGCTTTTGATATGTGTATAAGAGTGCAGCATCCAGATGGTATGCAACTGGTGTCTGTGATTAACAATATTGATGAAGATGTTATTGTAGAAGCCAATATACCAAATACACTAGATGTTAATGAGAGACGTGTAGCGACCAGTTTATAGTGATTAAGGTGCTGAATTTAGGACATTAGAAGGAGGAGGTAATCATTTAGAGTCATATATTAGCCATCCCTCCAATTGTATCCCTAATTGTTCGGCCATCACCTTCGTATGGTCCTAAACACATTGATTTATTCATGAAAGATGATATAACAATCTCCGTAGTTGGGACCAAGAGAGACCAAAGGAGGGACCTGCAGAATCCAGACAGGCCATATGAGCAAGCCCTAAAAAGGGCTACTTATGATTTGATGGAGGCTATAATTTTTAATAGGCAAAGGTGTGCCAAGCTAGCTGCGGATGCATATTCTCATAGTGCACTGCAACCACCATAGCCTCCCGCTGGTGGATATACCTCCATCTGGGGAAGATCATGACATGTATGCTTAGTGTGTCCCAAGTATGTTCTCACGTCTCTCTAGTTTACTTTATTTTAATGTATTAAGAACAGTGCACAGTTTTTTTGTTAGGGTGGGCATACCATGTTGTTGCAAGTTTTTGTTGTCGTGCTTCTTTTCCTGTCAGTCGTGGTATGGTTGTAGAATCGGTATATCTAGGATAAATTTGTGTGGTATTATGCTTTTTGATTGTGTCTGTTATTGTGTAATTAGGAGACTTTTAAGTATTTAGGGCAGTAGTCATGTTTTGATTGATTTTTTATATCCCTCCAAAAATTATGTTTTAGAATTATGTTGATACCCCTAACCTAATTTCAAACCCATTAATTAAAACTCATGTATAATGCAGAAATAAATGCCACTATGTAAAATTAAGGTTAGGTAATGAGATAATGCCTGAAATACATAAGGAATTAAAAATAATTAAAAGTTTGGAGCCTGGATGATGAATTCACTGTAAAACCCTTGAATGTTATTGAGTTTTGAGTTTGAGAAAGAAAGAGAATGATTTGATCTTTGAAAACTAAAGGTAATAGGGTTATTTTATGTTATAAGGTTGTAAAAGGGTTAAAAGGTCCAAAAGACCCTCACCCCAAGTGAGTAAAAACTTTGGGAAAATTAAAATATCAGCATGGCATGTTGTTATTGTGGAGGGTAGACTCTGTGTCATGCCAATATCGCAGAGGCTAACCTCGATGGCACGCCAATATCATGGACCCTCACTGCCTCAGGGTCCTCCAACCCCTTCTAAAAATTTTGAAACTTTCTCAAATTACCCCTTTAATATTTCTTATCATAATACAAGTTAAAAATTGACATGAGCATGCGGAAGGGTCAAAAATAAAATAGTTAAAATTTTAAGGGGCCTTACAGAATCATTTGTTCTTGATTATTTGGTTGATTTTTAATTTGAGACTTTGGGTTTTCTTCTTAAGTTGTTGTGAGATTAATTTTATGATTTCTTTTATGGATTCCGTGGATTTTTTTGCAACCATGAATGGCTATAAGTCTACCAAGTTAGGAAGCTAGGGGGAACACAGTTCTAGTATTCTTTTTTCAGATTGATTTCAATTAAAGCAATCAAGGTTTGTTTCTAGTTTACTATTTTTACAACAAAACCCCCCAACTTACTTCCTGCATTCTTCCAACTACTTCAATAGATTCATGAGAGACATTCGGCCTATTCACTATGCGTTCGACCCCAACCTATTTTGGGTTACTATATTTGACATCGATCGTATTATATTTATTTGGAGGTATAGCTTATTCGACATCAAATTTTGGCACCATTATCGGGGAGTACAATTACAGATAAATTGATAGAGTTTGTTGAGGCTGTTTGGTTTTACGTTTCTATTTTTATTAGGTTGTACGCTGATGTATGCCTAGTACTAGGAGTCAAGGCAATCCCTTAATCTCACTTGATCCAGATCTTGAAAGACCACTACGACAAAATCATAGAATATCGGAAAACGATCGTGAATCTCATTATGAGGGGCTTCAAGTTGATCCAATTGACTTGCCTCCCCAACCTTTTTATGGTTTTTAGGAGATAGTTAGGCAAACCACTCTGTCGTTACTAGCAAAATCAAATGTGAGGAGAGAAAATAAGGCTACCCATTATATAGATAAAGATGAGAGACAAATACAAAAAGAATATCATCGAGTAGAACTCGACAGAGGTAGAAGAGATAGATCTCAAGTGCTCCTATCTTACAAGTACTTGCCAGTCTACGATGATCCAGAGAATGACTTGGGGTATGTTAAGCCTATAGAGACAGGATCCATTATTCCACCTGAATTGCCCTAGGAGGTGAAGTTTGATATTACCAGTTCTATGATTTAGCTACTCAATCTTAAGGATGTATTTTCAGGTTTGTCCAATGATGATGTAAATATGCACATCATGAATTTGGTGGGATCTACACTTATTATAATATATCAAAGGTGAGTCAAGAATCTTTAAGACTCAGGTTTTTCCCCTTCTCTCTAACTGGTGAAGAGATATTATGGTTAGGGAAACTACCTCGTGGATCCATTACTTATTGGAATGAGTTACGAAAACAATTCTTAGATTGATTTTTCCCTCTAGCCATAATACTGCAATTGAAGGAAGAGATCTATAATTTCAGGTAATTGCATTATGAACCACTGTATGAGGTATGGTTTAGGTTTAAAAGAAAAAGTTATTGATGGTGACTAATCAAAAAATTTTAGGGAGAAACTTTCTTGAAATGTTCTATCAAGCCCTGAATTCTAGTGCCAAAGCCATTGCGGATACTATTATGGGTGGAGCTTTCATGAACCTGTGTTGGGAGGCAGCCCCAAAAATCATGGATTGGGTCTCTCTTACGTACCGAGGTTGGCATACTCAAAATAAAGACAAAGGTGTTAGTACTTATGCTATTGATGCATCCAACGAGCAAAGAATAGTAACTAATACAGTGGAGTAAGAAGTTGCACAGCTGAGGATAGAAATTGGGTTACTGATAAAGCAATTTACAACTATGAATTCTGAAAGGTGAATGGTGTGAGTGCACAAGGTAAAGCTCCTAGGTCATATGATTCTAATATGAATGAAAGGTAAAGTATGTATATAGAGAGTGGAAAGTTTTTGAACCAAGCACCAATCGTATGTTTCTCAGTGATATCAACTCCAATGAATAAGATGAGGATTCTTGCTCATAGCCAAATCAATATGCTAATAATGAATCAACTAAAAAATTGTATAAATGAGGTCAAATCTCCTCAATATGATAATAATCATGGTATAATCCCTCCTCGACACCACTACAGTGAATAGTCATGTAGACATCAATAATATCATCTCAAAAGTCTTCTTTCTCGAGTATTACTATAATGATAAAGGAAAATAATATTCAAAAAGGAATATTATATCTATTCAAGCTCTTGTACTAGCAATACAACAATACCAATGGTAATTAATGCACAAATAAGGTCTACAATGTCAAACAAATCCTCCATTGCCACAATGATATCCTCTCAAGCCAACAACAATATACAAATAGGCCCCCACATGGACAAAAGATAATAATACTCCCTCCGTCCCATTTTATGTGTCGCTATTTCCTTTTTGGGCCGTCCCAAAAATAATATCACTTTTTTTTATTTGGTAACTATTTAATGAAATCATTGCCATTTTATCCTTAAGAAAAGTCAATAAAAAAGTAATCATTAAAATAACTTTAAAAGGGGCAATTTTATAAACTTTACAAAGTCATCACTTATTTCTTAAAGGCCATGCCCGGTCAAATGGAGACAAATAAAATGGGATGGAGGTAGTAATAATATTGAAATACTATATCATTGGCTAAATTTCCTAACCCATAGCATATTTTATAAGAAAGCTAACTATACAGCCTTGTCTTAAGGAAGTTAAGTCATAACCTATCCAAAAAGTCAAAAATTCAAGTCTAAGCCTTCAGGGCGGTCCACTCCAACATGAAAGGTCTCGACATGAGATAAGACTATAAAAAATATAATATTCGCATCAAAAGAAATCTAATGTTACCCATATTAGCTATATCTGAATTGGGTCCAAAATTAGTTCAAAAAATAGGCTCAAAAATGAAAAGGGTAAACCATAATTTTATTTTTGATACATCTTTCCAAATTAAAGTAAAAAGGAGTCGATATTTGGAAACTCAAGAAAAAGTGAGTTTAAATCGATGTAAAACCATTTTAAGAGCTAACCAAAAAATCTCTAAATTCTAGTTTGAAAATAAGATTAGAAGGTGTTTTTGAAGATATATTCGATGGAAATTAATACGAATAGAGAGTGGAGCTTACCCAATCTCATATGGTGAAAAAAATCCTAAAAATTGCCTCTTTTTGAAGATCCAAGGTCCAAAAATAATGAAAACTATGGGAAATAACATATTTATACTATTTTATGAATAGTGCTTCATGATCATGGTAAACCTGTCATGTTTTCAAGGGTCAATGGTGATCAGGACAATTAAATGGCCTTCGCGATTGTGTCAGCCCATCGTGTTCATGAAGGCTGATGAGTTGGACCTATCACATTCACGATAGTCCGATATCATTTGCAATGAAGATGAAACATGACCTAGACCTAATAACCTTTCATAATTATGGCCACCACCTCGCAATTGCAATAAAGGAGATTTTCCTTCTCCATGTTCGTGGCCCCATGGCTAGAGTTCGCAAAAAAGTTTCTATGCACCAGATAACAAATGCACACTATTTGAATTTGAATGGTTTTAAATCCTTCAAAAAGACCCTCAAAATTTGCTCAGAGTCCTCATAAAAATAAACCATATATGTTGCTAGTCTATTTTTTGATACTCCTGACTCTATAACATTGTCGAATTTTTAAAAAGAGGTCATTTGGAACAAATTAGCCCTTGAGACCCCTTTAAAGCTTATTTTACTAGTTTTCAAAGAAAGGGTCAAAATGTAAAATAAAGGCTCCAAACCCCGATCAACCATGACACTAAACCAAAATCATTATTATAGATCTAATGAAATTGTCCAAATCTCCATCCAGTGCCCGAAACTCAATATGTTGACTGAAGTAAGACTAATGGCTTTTAAAGCCTCAAATGGTCTCAAACTATCCTAGTTCACTCTAGAATGTATCAAAGATTGCGTCAACGACCTCCATGACTCACAAATAACATTTTATAACTATGAAAAATGACCAAATAGTCAAAACTTATAAAAATTAAAAAAATAAAAACTATGATTGTTACGTTATCCACTATTAAAATACTAGTTTATCCTCAAACTAAAAGAAAATAAAATATCTAAAGTGGTAAAAATTTGGGCATCTATATGCCTCATATCGAACTAAACCTCCCAAGTAGCCTCCTTAATAGGGTGATGTCTCCACTGGACCTTTACTATATCAATATTCTTCGCTCTCGACTTCTTAGTCCGTCTGTATGGGATAATAATAGGCTCCTCTTTGAATGATAAATCATGGTCTAATATAATAAAATCCCACCAAATCATATGTGCATCATCTGGATGGTATCTCTTCAACATGAAAACGTGACTATGGGATAAATAAGTGATAGATGTGGAGGCAAGACTAACCTATATGCCATATCACCATACTTCTCAAAGATTTCAAACAGGCTGATGAACCTCAGAATAAGATTTCCTTTCTTTCCCAAACTTCATCTCACTCTTCCTAGATAAAACCATCAATAAAATATGATCTCCAATTATGAAAATAATATCTTAGGCTCAATAATCAGCATAAATCTTTTGCCTACTCTGGGCAGCTACTACTCTGTGTTGAATTAATCTCACATAATCCATTGAATCCCTCAAAAAATTTATGCCGCAAAGTCTCACCTCAAAAGAGTCTAACCATCCCACAGGGGATCAACATCTTTATCCATATAAAGCCTTAAAAGATACTATCTGAATGCTGGAATGGTAACTTGTAGGCAAACACTACTAAGGGTAAGAATTGGTCCTAATGACTACCAAAATCCATCACATATTCTTGGGGCATATCCTATAATAGTTCAATAGTCCTCTTAGACTGACCATCCATCTAAGAATGCAAAAATGTATTCAAATCAACCTGATTACCTAACTCACTATGCATAGTACTCTAAAAACTCAAGGCTAACTGAGCACCAGTATCAGATACAATAGATATTAGGAAACCATGTAGTCATAATCTCTCTAATGTAGATCTTCGCCAACTTATCTACATTAAAATTTTCTCTCACGGGTACAGAATGCACTAATTTTTCAATATGTCCATAATCACCCAAATAGAGTCAAACTTCCGCAAGGTCAGGTTGGCTAATAATAAAATCCATGGTGATCTGCTCCCACTTCCACCCGATCGCAAATGATCATATTTCACTTACAAGCAATTTAGGAACTTTCCCATGAAATCCATGATATTCCTTCTTTATACCACCTCACAAATAATATTGGTTTAGGTTATGATACATCTTAGTCGCTCCTGGGTGAATGGAATATATAGAATAGTGAGAGTCCTCTAAAATACGTCTAACCCATCACCTACCTTCAACACACAAACTTGGTCACTAATCTTAAAAACACCACTAGAATCAAGAGATGCCTCCCAAGATTTTCCACCCAATACTTTACCATGATTTACTCTCAATCCATCATTATCAAGCTGATAAGATCAATCTACTCCATCAAGGAAGACCTAGCCTCAACAAAGGCTAACACATACATAAGTAACAAAATATCAATCCTAATTAACTTGTTAGATAAAGACTGAACCTCCAAGTCCAAAGGTCACTCCTTGGTCATAAGATGAGCTAAACTCCCCATACTCACCATCTTTCAATTCAAGGCATCCATAACCATATTAGCCTTACCTGAATGATAAAGAATAGTGAGATCATAATACTTAAGCAACTCAAGCCATTGATACTATCTCATATTAATATCTCATTGGGTGAATAAGTACTAGAGGTTAAGATAATTAGAGAAAATCTCAAAATGGACCCTATACAAGTAATGTCACCAAAACTTCAACACAAAGACCACTGCAACTAACTCCAAATCAAAGGTAGAGTAACTTTTCTCATGAGGCTTCAATTAATAAGAAGAGTACACAATTACCTTACCCTCGTACATCAACACAATGTCTAAAGAAATACTAAAATAAACACAAAATGCAATAAAACCTACACCCTTCTTGGGCAAGATCAAGATACGAGCCAAAGTCAATAAATCTTTGAGCTTTTGCAAGCTCTTCTCACAAGTGTCTAACCACTTAAATACAATCTTCTTCTAAGTCAACTTGGTCAAAGAAGAAAAAATAAAATAAAACCCTCTATAAAATTCTTGTAATAACTCGCTAAACTAATAAAACTACAAATCTTAGTAGGAAAAATAGGTCTAGCCTCATAATGAGTTATCGTTATATTGGCTGGATTAACCATAATCTTGTCCTTGGTCACTACATGACCCAATAAAGAAATGGAATCCAACCAAAATTTCTACTTGGAAAAACTTGACAGAAAACTTCTCATCTTACAACTTTTGAAGCAAAATCCTCAACTATCTCACATGGTAGCTTTAATTTTGGAGTAAACCAAGATGTCATCTATAAATACAATCCTGAAGAAATCAAAATACAGTTAAAATACTTAGTTTATCAACTCTATGAATGTTGGTAGGGAATTAGCCAACCTTAAACTCATAATGACCATACTGAGTCTGAAATCCATCTGTAGAATATCTAAAGCTCTAATCCTAGACTAATCACAAATAATCAAAATTAGTTATTATAAGAGATGCGTACCTTGGAGGAAGTAAAACTTGTAATTTTCTTTATGAGCCCTACTTCTGCTGTAGATACGGGTGGAATCATGGGAAATATTTATATGCTTTTGTAATATCATTTATTAGGACCTACTGAAGGTCATTTAGTACTTCTTTTATGGTCACACTATGCCAAAATATTTTTCCCATTCTTGTTTAGTTCTACTCTAAGAAGTGGACCATACTAATAATCTCAATGAGTTTAGACTTATTTCTCTCAGTAATTTCATTAATAAAGTCATATTCAAGCTTATTTGTCTTAGATTATCTCATATTATCCCTCCCTTGATTTTGGAAACCAGTCAAGATTTTTTAAGGTAAGAAGTATATTTGAGAACATTATGTTATCCTAAGAGATTATTCACAATATTAAAAAGCCCAAGAAAGGTGATAATGTGGTTATAATGTTAGACATGGCTAAGGCCAAGGAATTTCCTTTAGGATGAGTTGTACTTGTTTTGGGTGTATGCTGATGGTATGATTCAGAGATGTATTCCCAAGGTTGAAATGATAAGTGTTTTAGAGGCATGTCATTCATCCCTAGTTGGGCGTCATCATGGAGGTACTCGCGATATGCATAAAATCTTACAATGTGGTTACTATTACCTTACTATCTATAAGGATGCAAATTATTATGCTAGGTCTTATGACCAATGCCAAAGGCAAAGTAATATTTTTTGAAAAATATGAGATTTCTATAACACCCATCCTTAAGCTTGAATTGTCTATGTTTAGGGTATTAATTTTATGGTCCATTTGTTAGTTCACATGGGATGAAGTATATCTTGGTTTCTATTGACTACATTTCAAAGTGGGTGGAATAAATAGCGCTTCCAACTAATGAAGGTAAGAGAATCACAACATTCTTGAAGAAGAATATTTTTACCAGATTTGGTACACCCTCAGCAATCATTAGTGATGGAGGCTCACATTTCTAGAATCATCTTTTCAAAGTCTTACTTGATAAATATGGTATGAAGCATAAGGTGGAAACACCTTACCATCCTCAAATATATGGGAAGGTTAAGGTGTCTAGGCAGGAGATAAAGTATATTCTGTAAATAGCTATGAATGCCAATAGGATTGATTGGGCTAGAAAGATACATGATGCATTATGGGCATGCCAGACAGTATATAAGACTCCTATTGGTGCATCTCTATATCATATTGTGTATTATAAAGCATACCACTGGCTAATCTAACTTGAGAGTTAGGCGTTGTGGAGACTAAATAAGTTGAATTTTTAGTAGAGTGATGCATCAAACTTAAAGACTAGAGAAGATGAATGATTCAGATGAGTTCTGCCTTTGTGCCTATGAGAATTTAACCTTGTACAAGGAAAATATAAAATTTTACCATGATACAAAAAGTTAGCAGAAAGAATTCTAACTCGGTGATTTGGTTTTATTGTATATTTTAAGACTTTGCTTATTTCCTGGCAAATTAAAGTATAGATAGTCTAGTCTATTCACCATGGTGAGGGAATTTCCACATGGTGCAATCAATAGACAATGAAGTGGTGATGTCCCATTTATGTTGAATGGATAGTGTGTTAAGCATTATTTGGAAAACATGGAAGAAATAAAGTTGTATATGGATTTGAGCCTTGATAAAGTCTAACTAGTCAAGGGACTTGGGTTATGTTGAGACATTAAATCAGGTGCTTCATAAGAGACAACCCATGGTCTTGTTCGTGAAATATGAGTACCCAATATAGCCACATCATGTTTCAATGTTAAATCAAGCACTTCTTTGGAGGCAATGCAAGTGTTTAGTGTTTACTTTATTTGGTTTTTCTTAGGGTAGAAAGCATGCAGGAATCACTGACATAGGGAAAACATTAAACTTCAAAAAATTCCAGGTAAGTCTACCCACGAGAAGAATCTATGGGTCATGAATTAGGCCCTTGAACCATAGACTTTACTCGTAAAAATCAGAGTGAAATTCCTGCCCTTATAATATATCCCACGAGTTGAGCCCACGAGTCATGAATCATCTTAACTATGAGTACAAGTCATGAGTTATCGACCTTATCTATGACCCGTATCTTGAACCCATGGAAATTAGAGATCCTTTTGTCTTAGAATATGACCCATGAGTTCTACTCATGGGTAGTTCACTTTGTCTATGATTCGTGTATCGATCTTGTGTGCAATTTAAATTCTTTACTTCAAATATCCTTTTAAATTAAAAACCCCATGCAACTCGACCCAAAAACCCTAAACTCATCCTTTCACATTTACTAAACCCTATACTAATTGTTTTCTAACCCAAACCCATAAAACAAATCCTATTTAAACTAAAACTCTACCATATATATTTCCCTCTTTTCCTATTTAAAACAAAAAGTCTAATCAACCTTAATAGTGATGAACCCTAATTGACCCTAAACCCATGAGTGAGAAGCTATAAAGTGAGGAATCAACTTTTTCATTATTTGAAATCTTTTTCTTTTCCTAGGTATGTGCATTCAATTTATCATTTTTTTTGGGTTACTTCTTTATTACCCCTAGTAAGGTTAATTTCATGATTTAATGTTCCCTAAATTGTTAAGGGATAAGTGTAATTGCGATGGTTTGATCGAACCCGAACTAAATTAATGAAACTTTTTATCAATTGGAATCATAAAAATTGGAGCATTATGTGTTGAAGTTTATCCCATGATCCATAAACTAGATTCACGAGTCATAGATTGAACTCATGGAAATCAGACTTGAGAATTCGCAGCTTAGGTATAGCTTAGGTTTTGTATATGACTTTCACTAGTTAGGTCCATGAATCATGAACCCAGTACATGAATCATAGATTAGACTCATGAACTGCAACCTAAAGTCCACAAGCATAGTCCATGAGTTGTGAACCTAGTGTATGACTAATAGAATGGACTCGTGAATAGGATCTATAATTTTTGAATTTTGTTAAGTATTTACCTAGTTGTTAATTTTGAATAATAACTATTCTCTACATAGGTACTATACTACCAAAAAATATACAAAAGAAGGGTGATGTTATCTCCAACAAAAGGGCCAGAGCCCAGGACCTATAGTCTAGACTCTATGATGAGTCTCGTGAGAAAAGTGGTCTATGGAAGAATATTTGATAGATGAGGCCCATTGATACCTGATCATCCACGATGTCCAAAACAGGAGGAATATGTAACTAAGGAAATAATACAACCTATAGCTTAGCCTGTACCTCATCCTACACCACAACCTAGGCCCCATCTTAAGACACAGGCTTCACCAACTCTGATTCATAGAAAAGTACCCTAATGAATAATTCTTGATGATTATCCACCTCATTATCCTACCTCTCTATAGACTTATGAATAAGAGAAACTATCTAATTTTGGTAATAGGGGGATAAAAATGCTCCCTAGTCTAAAGAGGGGGCAAAATTAGTTGAGTCAGGTAGTGTTAAGAGAGATATAAATGCTCCCAAATCTTAGAGAGAGTCTCATTTAAGTCTGGTAAGGATGGTACTGTATGTTCTTTAAGTTTTGAGATGTAGGATTCCACAAACCTCCATGATGCCTTGAAGAATAAGAAAATAAGAGGCAGTGTGTAAAGGACATAATGGATATAGATAATAGAGATACAGAGCTAACTGAGCAAGGTGGGTTTAAATGGAACATAGCTGAGGAACCACATAATCGGACAGCTGATTTAGTAGGAATCCCAATGATTAATGAATTATTCAGAATATACAGGCTTGAGTGGATGAGAGAGCCTTTTAAATCTTATAGTCCTGAGTTGGTTTCATGAGTTTTATGTATCATATGTTGCATCAGTTTATTTGATTACATTTGAAGGGCAGATATATCAATACCAACTTCTATTGGCCCATACTTTAGTTAGGGGTACTCGAGTTGATATATTTGAGTAGATGATTCAGAGTTTTTTGTTTGGGCACAGACATATGATACTAGCTATTACTGAAGATTTTGACTATCAAATAGAGAATAAAAAAAATAGGAAGAGGATAAAGGATGACGGATTTAGAGTATATATAAGAGTTATTAAGCTAGGCTATTTGGTATATTATTGAGTATGGAGTTGATTCCCCTTGGATTAAGGGAAAGAAAGACATTAACAAGTCATTCTAGACACTTTGTAAGAAAATTTTGGTGTTCGATAGTTTGGAAGAGGTTGTGTCAAACCAAAACGAATAAATCACTCACACTTGACCAGATTATTATTGTGACCAGAATCATGGCTGGATATGATATTAATTTTGCTTAGCATATTTGAGATAAGACTCATGGGATGACCTTAAAAGCAGTCATCAGTATACCATTCCTTTTTTGATTCATAGATTATGTGATGTAGAGGGAGTTATATCAATATCGGGTGTTGATCATCCAGTTAAGGTATCCTATATGGCTGACGTAGGGTTGATTAGAGATGATACCAACCCAATTTCATAGAGGAAAGCATAGTCTTCTACTTTATTTAGAGTGGTCTTATTTAAGGGGCTTATGGATACGATGAAGTATGTAGATACACTAGCATTAGATGGTGAGCAAGAGATTGGTAGTCAGCCGATTGAAAGTTTAGTTATAACAAGTAATGAGTGGATATAAGGTAGTTTAGTTCTACTATTTACTTCTACTATACCCCATCGGTCAGCTACTTCAAGTATGGTTACAGTATCATATAAGTTTTTGGAAAGATTGGTGGATAGGCAGACAAAGTTAGTTGAGTGCCACACTCACACGAACACCCAGTTGGTAAAGTTGTTGACCCAGATTAAGCCATGGCTATGTACTACTATTGATACTTCTGAGGCATGGGTTAAGGCTTGAGTGATGACAATGATGGAGCAATTTATAAGAGAGCTACATGGGAGGATTGACAACTTTGAGATTTTAATGGGGGAGAGACTTTGTGAGGCCTAAATTCCTAATTTATCCTATCTATAAGAGGAGATAGAAATATGGAGGATTGAGGTTCGTGCTCTAGAAGACAACCATACTTCAATCATACCCCATTAGTCATACCACTCAACTAATAGTCATTGCGTACAACACCATTATTAGTATTTGACTTATTTGAGGATGATGATCCCCCAACTGCTAGGTGCAATAGGGAATGAGATCCCATAAAGCATAGTTCCAGTTATAATGAGTTTGAGTGAGATTTGAAGAGGGAATCTAAGAATTCACAGATTGGATATTATGTTCTCTAGATCTAGGTGAATAATAAGAGTTAGGAGCCTCATCTAGTTGACCATCACTACCTCTCTGTGCTAAGATGATGTACCTCATGACTCTCCACAATTGGTGAGTTCCCATCTGGTTCCTTATGTCAGAGAATCACAGGTTCGTCTCTACTCCTTATTTTGATTATTTTCTTAGTTCTGCACTGAGGACAGTAATTAGCTCATGGTTGGGGTGGAAGTATACCACCACTCGGGGTTTTTGTTGTCATGTCTTTTTTCCCCAAGGTGTGCTATCATAGTAGAGCCAACATATTTAGGATGATATTTTTTGTTGTGTTTGTGTTATTTTTGTTATGTTTGATTAGGATAAAAATATGAAACCTTAGTGCAGTCAATGATTTGTGATGTTGAACTGATTTTTGATTATTAAGGATACCCTTCCTTAAGTCTTTTTTTAAACAGTGTGTTGTGAATATGTGAAATTATGATCATTGTTGGATCTTGTTATGGTATTAGTATTAGGGATAGAATAACTGTAGCTTAGCAATGCATGAACCAAATAGGTAGTAGTTGATGGTGTAACCCTATGCCATATTGGTGTAAGGTGTCTAAGTTCACTTTGTATGTTTATCCCGAACATGTTTGGTTAGTCTTGCCTAGGTTTTAGGATAATTTGTTGGGATAGGATCATAGGCCATTCTTGAATAAGTCCACTTTCATCCTAAATACCCGACCAAATGAAGTAAGTATTCCTTGATTCTGAATTTAAGCCTTAAGCGACCATTTTTTTATATTAATGTATTCACCTTCCCATTTTAAATACAATAAACCCATCTTGGACTTGGTCCCTTCTTGGATATTTCTTACCTCAACTCAAGCAAATTGCCTAAGTTGAGGGGTGGTATCATAGGGGTGCGTAGTTGGATACAGGTGTGAAAAAAAAGTTAAGAAAAGAAAATAAAATAGATTTGGGTGTGGTAGAAAAAAAAGAGAAAAGAAAAAAAAGGAAAAAATTCTATTATGTTTGAGAAAAAAAGAAAGAATAAAAGAAAAAAATATATAAAGTGTAAAGCAAAACCACACCCAAAATCTGAAAATAAGGTAATGAAGGATAAGGAAGAATAAAATGAGCATGGTTGAAAAGTGAAGCCAAAAACATAATTTTTTGTGTCAAGGATGGTTGAGTCACCTTATCCATATCTACCATACCTGGCCCCAAGTCGATGTTACAAGCGAAGAAAAGTCCTATAGTGATCCTAGTCCAATTGTTTGAAAAACTAATATATAGAAAATAAGGTCAAGCATATGGTATTCCACACGCATTGTTTGAACTTCTTTATGAGAGCGAGTGTTTTAATGTGATCCCTACCTTGATATTTATTACTATACCATGAGTTCATGGGACTTCTTTAATGTGAGAGTACATGGGTTCCATTATTAGCTACAATTTGTTCGTGTAATGTCATTTGTGCATATGCATTGTTGGTTATTTATAATATGATGCCATCACTTAATCCCTCTTATGTCATGATATTATCCTTCATATGGACATATAATTGTTTTAAAGTTGTGCATTTGAGTGGGATAGAACTTTATGTTGAACTGAATGAATTGACTGTCATAGATGTATTAGCTTTTTCTTAGTTAAGCATCGTGTGTGTTTAATGTATTTTATTTGCCTGAGGATGTGCAGACGTTCTAAGTTGAGAGTGTTTATGTGACATAATTTCATGGCACTTTTGATGCTTAAAATGAGAAAAATATGCAAGAAATTAGGTATCTTGGTGGGTATGATATGTTTTTGTGATGATCGTGCAGGAAAATAGGGATCGGAGGAAAAGCTGAGGAAAAGGATTAAAATGTACCAAGTAAATAAATTAGAGATTCATGGGTGTGGTCCAAAACCCGTAAAGAGGAAACACGACCTATGAAGTGTATTTATGGATAGAGTTCTGAGAATGAAGGTTGAGCCTGAGATCTACAGCTTAGACCTATGAGTTGTGGACTCGATCCATGACTTGTGGAACCAGTTCATAAGTAAGAACATATAGGACAAAATGGAGTTTGATTTTCACTAGAGAGACCTACGACCGATAGGTCTGATCCATGACTCCAATCTAAGAGTCGTAGGAAGTTGCCGACCTGATTCTCCTACGCAGTTTAGGATATGATTCATTTTGTAACTATAAATACCCCCATTGAGTTCTTATGATTACTTTATGAACTATTACATCATTTTGAGGTTCTTGGACATATTGGTCTTAAATTATTTATATTGGTTTTTAGGGTTTTTATTCAATTTGAGATTTTAGAGTTTTCATCTTATTCTGGTAAGTGCAAAATTATGCTTTCATCTGTGAATTCTTCTTAAGTACTTACAATCATGAGTATCTAAACCCTATAACTAGGGTTATGGAAACCATGATGAATTGACAAAATAGGTTAAGCATAAAGTCATTCTATATTGGTTTTCTTTCATGTATTGGTATTTTCTTTAATTTGATGGCTTTTCTAACAGTTGCAAATGTTACGAAATCACTTGTATTCTAGACTTTCTATAAAGAGGCAGATATTGGGAAAAAAATATAACAATAGAAATTTGAAGCTATCAATCTTCACCTAATTAACTTGAGCCTTAACTAGGATAGTTAATCTAAGATCACAAAACAAGGGTTGGTAATGCAACACTCTGATTCTGCTAGGAGATAAGTAAAATTCATTTAACTATAGTTGAGAGAAGGTTGGATTATACATATCTTGTTAGATTTTACATTCAATACATCAGGAGAGACTTCTAGAATGAACAGTCTGTGGAATTATAAAGTCATGGGGATCATAATCTTGCTTGAGTCATATTGATCACAGTCCAATAAACAAACAACTATTACTACTATAATTTACTTTTACAAAACTCCTCTTTTCTTTACTAAATTGTTAGTATTTACTTTTACAAAACCCATTTTTTTCTTTACTAAATTGTCTGTTACATAGACAAACTCTTGACAGAATTTTGTCCTATTCCTAATAGGATCGACCCTAACTTTATTGGGTACTATATTTTATTTAGTGATCATTTTATGCTTTTTTAGAGGTGTAATTTGGGTGACATCACTAATTCATGTCGCTCTCTATATTATTAAGTAGGGTCAGCTTAGTTACTGTGATCATCCTAGCTAGAGTAGCAGTCAGTCTTTGAGAGAGATACATCTTGGGTTTTCTAGCTAAGTTGGCTATTCTAGACCAACCAAATCTTTTAGGCAGAGTGTAGCAACATGGGTGTGTTATGATTGTAGGGCCTTCGACCATTATTCTAGAGAGTGTCCTTAGTGTCGGATATTTGTTTCTATAGCATAAAGTATTCCACTAATTAGGGTAGTGCTGCCCCTAATTAAAGGTGGTATGCAGGGTCATCAAGGTGGTCCTTAGGGTTCTCGAGGAGGTTTTCAGGTAGGTAGTATAGGTAATATATTGTACCTAACATACTAAAGGAAACATCTTCAGATGATGTTATTAATGATATGATCTTAGTGTGATATCAGCTGTCTATAGCTTTATTTGAATTGTGATCCACTTATTCATATGTGTCATTATGTGTATCAATTCTCATAGGTGATGCTTTAATAGTGGATCAGGTTTATAGGTCATATGTTTTGACCATTTGAGAGTTTGATACTCAGGCTAATCTTATTGTATAAGTCATGGTGGACTTTGATGTGATTCTCAACATGGACTTGTTATCCCCCTATCATACGGTCTTAGATTGTTTTACCAAGATCGTTACTTTAGGCATGCCAACATACCCCTAATTTTTGGCAGGGATCTATCATTCGCGCGCCAATGAATATTATTTCTCATGTTTGGGATAGGATATTATATTAAGGGGTTGTGTGTCTTATCTTGCTTTTATTTATGATATTTGTGCAGAGAGTCATTCATTTAGTTCTTTTCTAATAATTTGTGATTTTCCTGATGTCATTCCTACGGATCCACTTTGACTCCCTCCTGAGTGTGATATTGAGTTTATTATTGATCTTAAGATGCGCACCCGACCTATTTCTATGGCACCATACTATATGGCTCATGTCAAGCATAAGGATCTAAATTCTCAACTTTAGGATCTTTTAGATAAGGGTCTTGTTAGACTGAGTGTGTCACTTTGGAGTGCTCTTGCCTTGATCATGAAGAAAAAAGATGGTTCCATGTGTATGTGCACCAATTATAGGAAATTAAATAAGGTGACAGTAAAGAATAGCTATTATATACCTTGTATTAATGACTTCTTTGACCAACTACAAGGAGTGGCAATATTCTTTAAGATTCACTTAAGATCTGATTACAATCAGTTGAGGATTCGGGCTAAGGGCATCCCAAAGATAGGCTTTAGGACTCATTATGGACATTATGAGTTTCGAGCGATGTCTTTTGGGTTGATGAATGCCCCAACCATTTTCATGGATTTGATGAACCTTGTGATCAGACCTTACTTTGACTCATTTGTGACTATGTTAAATAATTACATTTTTGTATGTTAATGGAGTAGGGAGGAGTATGAGCAATATTTAAGGACTTTGCTCCAAACTTTGAGAGATCATAGATTTTTTCCGAATTCTGAAAGTGTGAGTTCTAGCTCGAGTCTATTACATTCCTAGGATATATGGTGTCTAAGGATAGGATTATGGTCGATATAGCAAAGATTGAGGACATTCGTGATTGGGAA
>NC_061111.1:92306744-92384725 GCF_002878395.1 Capsicum annuum
CATGACCCGGTTACCTACAGTCAGTACTAGTAGAGGCTTCATAGATAGTCAGTAGAAGTTGATGCATTTTGTTTCAATTTCGGTTGTAAAGGCAGACCTGTAATCCTGTAAAATTCCATTTTTTTATCGATCAGATTCAGAAAAGAGTTAATTTCAGCTGATTTGTATGGATTTGTATTTTTATTCAGTTGCTTATGAGTTATGATAGTAGAAGGGTTAGCTTGGGGTCACTTGTGACCCTAAGCACCATGTGACATCTCGGGACTCGATTTTGGGGAGTTACATATTTGTATGGTGTTTATTACGAAATCTACATCAATCACCATAGTCTTCAATACCTTATGACTATGTGAGAGCTTAATTTTAGAAAGTGAAGATGGATGGAGTTATTAAAGGATTACGACATCTCTATTCTATACCATCCGGATAAGGAATATATGGTAGTGGATGCCTTGAGATGGAAGGTGATGAGTATGGCTAGCTAGTCTTTTATTCTAACTTTGAGTGCCCATTATCATGGGACATCAATTCCTTTGCCAACTTGATGGTTTGACTTAATAAATTAGACTCTAAGAGGATTCTTGCTCATGTTGAGGCTATGTCTACATTATTTGAGTTGATTCATAGTCATCATTTTAAGGATAGTGTACTTTATAGCATTCGTGATCAGGTGCTGAGGGGTGAGAACAGTAAGGCTACCATGGATTCTAAGGGAATTTTGAGGTTATGTAAGGCTCACAGCTCCAGATACTATATTCACCCTAGAATAACTAAGATGTATAAGGTTTAAGGCAACACTACTAATGAAGTTCCATGAAAAGAGATGTAGAGGACTTTGTAATTGTTACCTATGTTGTCAGCAAGTGAAGGCCAAGCATCAAAGGCTCGGTGGCCTGATTTAGAGATTGTGAATTCTTGGGTAAAAGTGACCTTCACACTTCTCTGTTTTTTGATGACATTTGGGTCATTTTAGATCGATTGACCTAGTTAGCAAATTCATTTCCTATTTTGATGTCCTTCGGTGCTGAGAGGTTTGCCCATATCTATGTTTATAAGATAGTTTGTCTATATGGAGTACCTATATCTATTATTTCATACAGGGCTCGATATTTAATTCAAGCTTCTGGAGGACATTTTAGGTAAATTTGGGTTCTCAGGTGGACCTTAGCACCACTTTTCACCCATTGATCAATGGGAAGTCAAAGTGGATGATTCAGGTTCTCGAGCATATGCTCCGATCTTATGTTATGGAGTTTGGAGGTCATAGGGAGCAACACTTAACATTAGCAGGCTTCGCCTATAATAATAGCTATGATTCAAGCATTGAGATGGCACCATTTAAGGCATTATATAGTAAGCATTTTTTATCTCCAATAGGGTAGTTTGACAACTCTAAGTTTAGACTTTGTAGTACTGACTTACTTTGAAAGTCATTGGAGAGATTTTGATTGAGGTCTGCACAGAGCATGCTGATGGCTTACACAGGATGTAGACTTCAAGACTTATGGTTTGGAGTAAGAGACTAAATAGCCCTTCGGGTATCTCCCATGCAGGGCATGATGTGGTTTTGCAAGAAGGGAAAGATCAGCTCCAGATAATTTAGACTTTTGAGATACTTCACACAATTAGAGAGGTGGATTCTGAGTTTCCCTTTCCCCTTGATTTTGCTGCTATTCATCCATATTATGTTGCAGTATTATATCCCTGATAAGTCATATGTGCTTCAATGTAACTTGATTCAGTTGGATGAGAGATTGTCTTTCATAGAGGAGCCAATTCTCGTATTAGCCAGGAACGTTAGGCAGTTGAGCTCCAGGGAGATTCTAGTAGTTAAGATTTAGTGGAGACATTACCCAGTAGAGAATTATACCTAGGATACGAGAATAAGATGTGGGCCCAGTATTCTAACATGTTTGAGTCTTCAGGTACATCTTAACTCTTTACTTATGTAGATAAAAGTCCTTTTAGTTGTGGATATTGTAATTACCCTCCTGGTCATTCTTAGTATTTCCATACTTTTTAAGCATTTAAAGTTTTCCTATAGCTGCCATAAGTTATTTGTGACTTTTTGGAGCTGGCAGTTTAATTGCTAAGCTATTCATTGTTTCTTAGAGCCAATTATCTACTTTGAAGTCTTTTCTGGTAAGGATTGGATATTGGGCGTTGTAAGACCCTACAAAATTCTAAGCTTAACTCAGTCATTTAATCTTGTTAAGGGGTCCAAACTTAGAAAATTCTTGCTAAGTATTCGGACTTAGTATTATTCTGGCCTTCGTAGGTTGGCAACTCTATTTCACAACTCTTATGACCTTAAAGTATCAATCTTTAGATTGATTCATGATCAGGAATGTCAGTAGGTTCTCCCGAACAATTTTTGGATTTTTTGGACCTCATTTAGACCATGTTCAGGTGATCAAAATAGTGAGTCGATGCAATCTCGATGTGTCGTGTCATCCATCGCATCGACAGATAATTTTTTCCTCAGCTCAGTGCACATTCCAGTGAACCAATGTGGAGCATTGGCTATCACGTCGATGCCAACGACGCGGTGCATCAGTCTGCGCATCAATGGTTCAATTTTTAGTCATTAAAAAGCCACGTCTTTGGGGGTAATTGGGTCTTTTTCCCACATCCTTCAGCCCCCATTACACGAGATTTAGACCTCAATTAGCAAATTATATTCATTCTTTCTCAAAACACTCAAGAACAAAAAAACCCTAGGAGATTAAATTTCAAATTCAAGGCTCAAGATTCCACCATTAATCTTTAGGAATTTAGCAACCAAGGTATGTCAAGTGTTCATCCAAGGGTTCCTTCCACCCTTGGAGTCCAAGAAACTCTTTTAAACTTCAATTAGCTTGATTTCATGCTTTCCGTGATTTGGATTCAAATGTATTCATGATTATAATATTGATTGGATTTATATTCCATGATTAAGTGTAAGATTTATGTAAAAATAACTATTATGTATGTATTATCATGTGAAATCATGTTAAAGCCTTGAAATTATAGTTCTCATGTGTTGATTAGTACTATGTGACTATGCAATGCCTTCCAAGTGTTTGATGAGTTCTTCATGAGAAGTAAATAATGAAATTATTCATGTTTGCATATATTCAAGTTCATGTCATGCAAGTTTTTCTAGAATGTCCTAATGAATGAATGATGATCAAGTAGTTATTTATCATGTTTCAAGATTGTACCATGTATTATAATTTATGCTATCGAGTCCTGGGGGCATTTAATACCTGATAATTTAGCTGATTACCTAGAGCCATAGTCAGTCTTAGGATAGTATCAATCATGTCACGATTAGTAGTACTCTCAGGCAGTTACAAAACTCTAAAAGAACTCAGTAGATTCAGTATCAGTCCAGTCTAGTTAGTATTCAGTTCAGACCTCAGTAAATTCAGCCAGTTAACAGAATTTAGTAGTATTTCATCAATCCACAAAACTCGGTGAATTCAGTTCAGTTCAGCTAAATATTATGATCAGTAACAGTTCAGTCCAATTTAGAACTATTTAGAGATTAGTACAGGGTCTATTCAGTTAGGAATAGGATTCTGCACCGAGTAAACCTAAGGATGGGGATCACCTACTAGTAAAGGTGTGAGCCTTAGAAGCAGTCCTTGTGTTCCAAAACTACGTAGCCAACGTAGGTTGAGACATCAACCTGCCAATTGAGGGTTAATGAGGTGATCTACCTACTAGTTGAGGGTACCCCCATTCTCGTTGAGAGCACGTACTAGATGAGGGTGACTCAGCTTGTCTTCACCCGTGGCATGGTACTGACACCCTTCCAACTGGGGTTACAGTTTGGACCCCATTCTATTTAGAAAAGGGCATGTCAGTTAGATGATTACCTCCCACAGTCTTAGTTTCAGTTCCAGTCTCAGAATAGAACTCAGTTCAATTCTATATATTCAGGACTGTCAGACACAGTCACTCTGTTCAGTACGAAACTCAGTATTGCTCCATAGAATTAAGACTGTCAGATACAGTTATTCAATTATTAGTAATTCAGTATTAGTATACTTAGATATCAGTTCATCAATTTCCGACTCAGTATTCAGTGTTATCACGATCTCAGTTATAGTTTACGTATGCATGCATGTACTTTCATTCAGTTATATTTATGTTATTCAGTCAGTATTGTTCATGCATATAAACCCATGCATTTCATCCTACCTCACTTAGCATACCAGTACATTCAAATTATTGACGCATACTTTTCTCATGTGATATGATGTCTTATATCATAGGTTCAGACACACAGGCTCCCGATCATCCTTAACAGTTATAGATTTTCAGCAGTCAGAGTTAATGGTGAGTCCTCATAGTTCAAGGACATGATTATCATTTCTATATTTCAATTTTATTTCAGTAGCCAGAGATAGTTGGGACTTGTCCCATCAACTCCATATTTCAAACAGTTTAAAGGTTTTTCCGACGAGAGTATTTTCAGATAGATGTTTTAATTTTGGTATTGTTATACCGAATTCAGTTTTATTATAGTATTGAACCTTATGGTATATTTTCTGACTAATTTTCTTATATTATAGTATTATCATTCAGTTAATGCAGCAAGTACCGATCATAGTTTAGCTTGTGGTCCTTCGGGATTATGAGCATTGTGTAGCGTCTGGGGTACAGACTCAGGGCGTTACAAGCATTTAGGTTAACAACCTCATATGCTAATTTTGATAATTTCATGACATCAACAACATATATTTTAAGCTAGTGGGACTTCTAGTTCTCATCCCAAGACTTTTAGACTCATTTTAAGCTATTGGACAGAATTTGGAAAAAATGGCCTTTGCATATGGATCCCATAATTCATCAAAACAACTCCAGGTTTAAATTTTGATGGCACCATTGAGTTTCAAATGTCTATGATTAAGTAGCATAGTTCATTTATGTTTATAGGATTTTGAATGAATCCTGAGAAGTCGGTGAAAACTTGGCAAAAACCAAGTTTCAGCTGGAGCAGACACTTAAGCAAACCTTTGGTCACTTAACCAGAAACACCCCAGATTTTGGCCCTTGAAAATTTCTTGAGCTTTGAGTTTACTGAATTGATTATGACTCACCCCATAAGTTGTATAATGTCTTGATGGGTTAGGTGACGCTAGTCATAAGGTGTCCAGTAAATAGTGTTTGAGTATCTATTTTGGTTACCACTTAGGAACACGAGTCGTATGAACTCGTGACGAGTCATTAAGACAAACCATAACCAAATTAGTAATTTTGTGGCTTGATTTTGCTTTGAGTACGGGTGGCTCACTAAGAGCTGTGAGGATATGTTATGAGTCATTAGGTAAAACCATAGGTGTCCAGTGTCTAACCCATTTGAGTTCTTTATTTCCTACGATTGGACCCTACGAGTCGTAACGTCTGCTTACAAGTAATCTAGTTGAGTCATAAGGTTAACAATGGATGGGGGTCTTGGTCACTGTCTTGGTTACGACTCATGGTCATGATTCATAAAGAAGGGTTACGAGTTAATGGTTGACTCCTACTCAAGGACGACATTTTTCCAGCTTTTAAGTTAAGCGCATTATGGACGTTCCCCCTTTTTTCCCAACTTGAAATCCATGACTTATAACCTCATTAGGGTACAATTATACCTCATCAAACATATCAAATAACTTCTCAAACACTCTCTAATCCTCAAGGTCAAGATCACTTAGGGTTTTCAAGAGATTAATCAATTGAAGCCTCCAAGGGTGATTTTTCTCCATACTTCTTGGTGTTTAAGGCATGTTACTCTTCCCTCAATGTTAATTTTTAAAAGAATGTGGTTTAAAGTAATGTTCATAAGATATTGTTGTTTGGTTTTGAATTATGGGTTGAGGGTTTTTAATATAAATGCTTAAGTATTTCTTCCATGATTTTTATAAAGTTATTGTGCTTAAATTGATGGTTGGTAAATGCATTGGGGTGTATGGGAATGGTGGATAGAAATAGGGGTACAAAGGAATCCCCTAATCAAATTGTTTGGTATGGAAATTGATAAAAATCTCAACCCACTTACATAATTGTATTTTGGGTTGTGCATTATCACTTGGCTTGACTTTTTTCTTGAAACTAATGCATGGTATAAATAGTTAAATGGTTCAGGATGGTTCAAAAAACCTTGTGGGGTACATGGGAATCCCTCAAGTGATTTTATTATGTAAACCGTGCAGGGTACATGAGAATCCCCCAAGTGACTTTAATAATGGAGTCTGTAGGGTAAATGGGAATCCCCTAAATATTGGCTAATGACATTGCTTGCAAGCTATAGTCGGTATGATGATACCACTTAATAATTACTTAATAATTGACTTCTGTAATAGGTGGTTTGGTTATGTTTTAAATTTTCTAATTGGGCAATTATGGGGGTTGTGATAGATAGTCGTGAAAGTGTGAGTACGAAGGACAGACACTAGGAACTCATGTTTGTCGACACGAGGGTTGGTCTTAATGACCATGTTTTTGTGGGGTACAAGTCAATCCCCCAAGCCTATATACGTATATATGTATCATGGAGGGCAAAGGGTATAAGGGAATCCCCAGCCATTTATGATATCTCCAGTTTGTGCAGTTAACATACACTAGGGCCTCCTCAGGGGGTAACACTGACCCATATATCCTGTGGATGGACTTATGATGGTAAAGCTACACAATCTAGGTTAAATATTTTAAAATTTATGCTAAACCTTATTTCCTATCCCGTCATGGTATATATATGTATTTGCATATGGTTATGTGTATTGGTTCGACTTGGTTTTAGATTGATGGCATTACTTTATTTTTACCCCTGAGTTACATGCTAGAATTTACCTTAATAACCCTCTTTGGATGTTGTATCCCCATGCGAAATAGGAACTGGCCATATCTCCATTCCTCCTACTCAACGACTTGGTGATTCGGAGATAACTTTTGAGTTAGACTGAAGTGGTGAGCTTTCATACTTTGAAAAACCCGATTTCATGCTATGGATTTCCTTTTGTCTTTATTATTCCTTTTGTTTTTAGTTTGGCTATGGTTGGGGACATGTCCTGACTAGATATTCTTTAGCTTTGATTAGAGGCTTTGTTCGACTACTGTGGGGATAGGTGGAGTCAGTATCAGTGTCGGTATTGGTATTGGTATTGCATTGGTATTGGTTGGTAATTTGGTTGTGGATAGCAGGTTATGGATATAAACTTAGTATAATGTATTTAATTTGGTATGCTCTTATCATGTTATATGTTCAAAATTCATTCGACACAGGGTGTAAGGCATAGTTGGTGGTTTGGGTATTTAGGGGTGGTCTTCGGTCCTTATTGGACTTGAGATACCTGTCACGGCCAAGCATTGGGTTAGTTAGTGACAAAATGATACGAGAGCACTAGGTCCATGGTCAATTGGTCGTCCATAAAGCTATGTCAATTAGAGTCTCTTTTAAGGGTGTGTAGTACATCTTGTTCATAAGGGAGAGGCTATGAGCCATTCAGGAATGTTTCTCTTTCTTGTGTTTTATTTTTAGTCTGTAGAATCTAAGGTCCTAGAATATTATCTAATTCCCATTTTTTTGCTTTTTAAATCATGCCACCCAAATGACCTGAAGCTCATGGAAACTCCTCTGGCCCACTCAAGGAGAATATTGATGGGACACGCCCTTCTTATGAGGTCCAGACCCAGTCTAAAGGTCCGGTTCCTGATTGCCCTTCTAGAGTTCCACCAGTCCCTTCTAGTCCTTCTCGAGCTCTTTAGGTTGATGTGATGAATGTTGAGTTACGTCGGTCTATTAATATATTGGCTTAGTTGGTATCTTCTCAATCTGAGCATAGTGCTTCTGTTACTTCATCTTCTGAGGTCATAAGGGTCGACCAATTTATGAGGTTGAGTTCTCCAACCTTTAATAGGGTTAGGGTTGAGGAGGATCCTTAAAATTTCCTTGATGAAATGGAAATGATCTTTTGTGTGATGCATGCCACTAATGTGGAGGGCGTGGAGTTCGTCTCCTGCCAATTGAAAGATGTGGCATATTAGTGGTACGACGAATGGGACCAGTTAGGGGTGGCTATGCTAAGGTATCCCTGTGGGATAATTTTTCTAGTGTTTTAATAGACTACTTAATTCCTCAATAGCTAAGGGAGGAGAAGGTGGAAGAGTTTGTTAACCTGAGGCAAGGAAAGATGTCCGTCAAGGAGTATGCCTTGAAGTTTCACCAGTTATCTCAATATGCTCTGGAGTTAGTATCTATCATGAGGGATAGAATAAGAATATTCACTTTTGGGTTTTGTCGAGACTTGATTTAGGAGAGTAATTAAAACACCCTGGGTTTGGACCTTGGAGAATTCTAGAGCTCAAAGCTCACTGTCCTAGTAATGACTTAACCATATGAGTCATATGGTGAGGTGACCTAAATCGTGAGGTGTCTAGTAGATGGTGGTTAGGTTTCTGTTGGGGTTACGAGTTTGTGGTACGAGTCATTAGGGTGGTGATGATTCATTGGGATGATCCTTAATCAAATCAGTAACTTAGTGGCTTGACTTGACTCTGAGTATGAGTGGAGCGTCAGGATAGGTTATGAGTCATAAGGTGAAGTCATAGGTTGTCCAATGTCTAATACTTTTGAGTTCTGTCTTGGATATGACTAGACCATACGAGTCATATGGTCTGGTAATGTGTGGGATCATAGAGTCATAAGGTGGACAGTGCATGGGTGTTCAATTCACTATCTTGGTGACTACTCAAGGGTAAGAGTTGTATGTTGTTGTCACAAGTCAAGGGGTGACTCGTAACCACCTGCGTTTTTCTATAGCTTTATGTTGGGGCACTTTGGACATTTCTCACATAAAACCCTTAAGACCCCACATCCTTATAAAAAAAATTTTGTCATTCATTGAACACTTAAAAAGATTAAACATCCTTTTTACTGTCTCAAAATCCTCTCCAGAAAAATTGGATAGCGTTTCTCTAAAGTGGTCATCTAAGGGCTTAAGGATCAATTTCTCTCCGTGAATCCTTGTAATTAATGCATGTGACTCTTCCCTCATTGTTAGTTTACTAAAGGTATATGTTTTAAGCATTGTTAATGGATCATTAATAGTGGTTTTGAAACCAAGGTTGAGGGGTTTGAATACATATCATTGAATATCGTTTTCTATGGTTTAAATTGTGATTATGCATGTTTTTAATTATGGTTTTGCACATGTGGGTGCATAGGAATGATGATTTAATTGAGTGGTCATGGTTAAACCCTTAATTTGATGATTTTGGCTTTGATAATGGGATGCCCTCAACCTGTTTGTGAAATTTCCTGTGAATATGATTTTGTCACTATCACGATCCGACCAGGTGCCTTATCGTAATAGGCATCGCAAGTCTAACCAAGACCGGGGACCATTCCAGTTACCTAACCTAACCTCTAGCCAACTACACTGAGTTGTTTGACTTTCAAGCATATAACAAGATAGCATAACTATCCAAATTACAGAATCTGGGATTGGTCTATAACCGTCTGAACCCAACCAATAGCCAAACCAACAAAACCATAACCAAATGAGCTCCGTCATAATTAAATATAATCCCAAAATAAAAAAGAATGGAACAGTGAGAAATATATTCCTTCAGTATCAGCCCCAATACCAATACCAATACTAAGGCTGAAAATAATCCCGATCTCGCCCAGACTAACCCATAGTAGTTCCACTAAAGCCTCTAACCAAAAGAAAACCAAAAATTTGGTGGGAAATGCCCCCAACCATAGCCAAAACCAATATCCATAAATGAACCAAAGTATGAAATAATATCCATGAAATGGAGCCTTCCCAAAGATGGAAGTACACCACTTCAATCCAGTAGCTGATCTCGAATGGTCGATAGCTAAGTAGAAGAAGTAGAACAGTTGGTTCCTACATCGCATGGGGATACAATCGTCCAAATATGGGTTAGTGGGTGAACGCTAGAATGAACTCAGGATAAGGATAAAATAATTCCACTTAACAAAACCAAATAAACCATCCATATGCATACAAACAATACATACATACATATATATATAACTATACAGGAAAAGGGGATCGGGTTTAGTATGCATTTAAAACCATTAACTTGGGTATGTATAGCTTAACCGTGCTTAACAACCCACGGGCTAAATGGGTCCAGTGTAACCTCTTGAATAGGCCCCGATGTGTGTAGTCGCACGAATTGGAGATACCATAAGGGTAAGGAATTCCCAAGTACCCTCACCCTCTATGATACATGTATACAATGGACTTAGAGGATTCCCCCGTACCTTATAGTATCATAAAAAGGTCGCCATGTCCTACCCCTCATGTTGGCAAACTTGAGTTTCCAGTGTTCGTTCATTGAACTCCCACCTTCACGGTTAGCTATCACACCCCGCTATTATTGCCCAATTAAAACCATTTCAACCCAACCAAGCTATTGTTATTAACTGAGGCTATACATAGTGGTATCATCATACCGACTATAGCTTGCAAGTATTTTCCTTAGAAAAACCTTTGTGAGATCAAGGGATTCCCATGTACCCATAGATCTCATTATCCAATTAACTTGGGGAGTCCCATGTACCCCATAAGTATTCCATTATTTTGATTACTTGTGGGATTATGTTGTACCCCACAAGAATGATTATTAAACCGAAATTCCAAACCATTTAACCATTTAGGGTTCTATTACCAAGTTTAAACCATGCATAAGTTCTATTAAAATCCAATAATGTAATGAAAACATTATCATAGGCATTTTATCAAACATATTAGGGGCATAGTATTTCCAAAACCAAATCTAATTACCAAATAACCATTCCCATGCAACCAATTATCCATAAAGAATATAACAGCATAGTTAAAACATAGGAAAACCATAACCAAGCATTTATAAGAAGAACCACCAAATTATATTTGAAAACCTAAAACTATACAATAATCAAACCATGAAAACATTGTATAAAACCATGTCTTTAGTTGGAACTAACAATGAGGTAAGAGAATATGCCTTAAACCAAGAATATTATGGAGAGAAATCGCCAACATAAGCCCCAAACTAATCCTTAAGATGAAACCCTAGCCTTCCTTTACCCAAAAGCCTTAGAGAGAATTGTAGAGTCTTTAAGAGAAGTTTTTAAGTGTTAATGAATAGAATAATATGGAAAATAACCTCTCAATAGGAATATAAGTCATGGGGCCTTATTAGGTTATGTGGGAAAATTTCCAGATTGCCCTCACTTAAACTCCCAAAAATCCCGTCAGGTGGGTTTGACATTCCATACTAGTCGTACCCTCCTATACGAGTGGTACCCATCACTCATACCCAAGGCCAACTCCCTAGGACTTAACACTGTCAAAGGTACGACTCACCCCAAACCATGTTGTATCCAAGTATAGGACTAGTACCCATGATCCATACCCCTGGATAGATAGAATCCTAAGAGGATTGAACACTTACCACCATACGAGTCCATAGTACAACTCATTCCCTGGCTTATGGCTCTTGGTGAGCCACTCGTACTCAGATCCAACGTAAGTTACCAAGCCTAATATTAACTAAAGTAACCAAACAATCCATATCCACTGATACGACTTGTAATTTCCAAGTCATACCCACTTTAGAAACCAAATTGAACCCACCAACCTATACTGGTCAGCATACGACTAACCCATACCACTTGTATCCCAGTGTAGAGTCATTTCCCCTAGTCATATCCTATCTAGAAACTAGAAATATAGGAAATTTAAGGTCCAGAAACCCAGGGTATTTCAGTCTCCCCCACTAGGAACATTTGTCCCTGAATGACGGACAGGGTAGGGTAACCACAAGCATGATTCATTTGTATTATCAAATATCAATTTAACCTTTAACCAAGTTAGGAAATACAGATGCAAAGATATTAATCTTTCCTTTAACAAACTCGGAAAATAAAGATATGTTCAAGAATACATACCTTTCGCATGAATCCCAGGAGCAAAAAACTGATGTGGATACTAGGACTTTATGTCCTCCCCCATTTCCCATATAGCCTCTTCCACCTTGTGGTTCCACCATAGAACCTTAACCGAGGCCACATCCTTGGTCCGCAACTGACAAACCTATCAATCCAGTATCTCAACTAGGACTTCTTTATAAGATAGAGAATCTGAGATACCCAATCCCTCCAAGAGAACCACCGAAGAAGTATCACCAAGACACTTTCTCAATATGGAGACATAAAATACCGAATGAATGGAGCTCAAACTAGAAGGCATCTCTAATTCATAAGCAACATTACCAACCCTCTGCAAAATCGCATAAAGACCAACAAATTGGGCACTGAGCTTCCCCTTCTTACCAAACCACATTACTCTCTTCATGGGTGATATCCTTAGGAACACCTTATCCCCAACCTTAAACTCCAAGTCTCTATGCCTTACCTTTGTATAGGACTTTTGGCGACTTTGGTCAGCTTTAGGCCTATCCTAAATCACCTTCACCTTTTCCATATCCTAATAAATGAAATTCGAACCAAACATGTGTGCCAGCCAAGCTCAAACCATCCAATAGGAGATCTACACCTCCTACCATATAATGCCTCAAAAGGTGCAATACCAATACTAGAATAATAGCTATTGTTGTAAGCAAACACTATCAAAGGTAGATTGTCAACCCAATTGCCACCATAATCAATCACACATGCTCGAAGCATATCTTCCAATGTTCGAATAGTTCTTTCCACGTGCCCATCCATCTAAGGATGAAAAGCAGTACTTAGACTCACCTTAGTACCCAAACCCTTCTGAAAAGACTGCCAAAAATAAGATAAAAATTGTGTACCACGGTAGAGATAATTGAAATAAGTACCCATGGAGCTTCACGACCTCCTAAAGATACAAATTCACACAATACTCTACCAAAAAGGTAGTCCTCACTGGAAAGAAGTGAGCAGACTTCATCATCCTATCCATGATGACCTAAATCAAATTGAATTGGTTCTGCGACCGAGGAAGACCGATAATGAAATCCATATTGATCACCTCCCATTTCTATTTGGGCAAATCAATTTCTTGATAGAACCCTCCAGGCCTCATGTGCTCAACTTTAACTTGTTAACACATCATGCACTTGGCCACAAAATCAGCCATGGCCCTTTTCATACCATTCCACCAATATATCTCATTGAGATCATGATACATCTTCGTAGAATTAGGATGAACAACATAGAGCAATTCGTGCACCTCAGCCAAGATCTTTTGTAGCAACCCAACGATGTCAGGAACACACAACCTCCCTTGGTACCGTAAAGTATCATTACCATAGAACTCAAATACCATTACTTTTTGCCCACCTTATCACTCTTGATTTTCATCAAGATAGGATATATCACTTGTTTCTCTTTAATATCTATACCGAGAGATGATTTAATTGCTTTCTATACCAATACACCAGCATAATCAGAGTCCAAGAGACGAACTTCAAGATAAGACAAGTGGTGAATATCCTTTACCAATTCCCATTTTTTCTTCCCCACATGAGCCAAACTTCCCATGGACAACCTGCTAAGAGCATCAGCAACAACATTAGCCTTACTTAGATGATAGCGAAGACTCATATCATAGTACTTGAGAAGCTCCAACTATCTCCTCTGCCTGAGATTTAGCTCCTTCTGAATGAACATATATTATAGACTTTTATGATAAAAAAAAAAATATCTACGTGCACTCCATACAAACATTGCCATATTCTTAAAGTAAAAACCACCGCCAACAGCTTCGAATCATGAGTAGTATAATTCCTCTCATGCACCTTCAACTGCCTGGAAGCGTAAGCAATCACCTTCCTATGTTGCATCAAAACACAACTAAGTCCCACCTCAGATGCATCATAATAAACCACAAACCTCTCATTACCTTCAGGAAATGTAAAAACCAGTGCCAAAGTTAGCTTATCTTTCATCTTCTCAAAACTCCCTTTACACACTTTCGACCAAGAAAATTTTACCTTCTTCTGAGTTAACTTAGTCAAAAAAGCCACTATCGAAGAAACACTTTCTACAAACCACCTATAATACCAAGCCAAACCCAAGAAGCTCCTAATATAAGTTGGAATCGTAGGTCTAGCCACCTTTTAACCACATCCACCTTTTGAGGATATACCCTGATCCCTTCACTAGAAATAATATGAGCCAAGAAAGTTACAGCGTTCAACCAAAACTCACAGTTGGAACTTGGCATACAACTGTTGTTCCTTTATGGTCTGAAAGACCACGCGGAGGTGATTGGCATGATCCACCTCACTTTTAGAATACACCAAGATGTCATCAATGAACACAATGATAAAAAGATCTAAGAACTACCTAAAAACCCTATTCATCAAATCCATAAATTCCGTTGGGGCATTAGTGAAGCCAAATGACACAACCAAGAATTCAAAGTGCCTATACCAAGTACGAAAAGTCATCTTAGGGATTTTCTCCTCCCTAATATTATGTTGATGATACCTAGACAAAAATCTATCTTAGAAAAGAACATGGCACCATGCAACTTATCAAATAAGTCATCTATCCTTGGTAGAGGATACTTGTTCTCACCTGTTACCTTATTTAACTACTGATAGTTAATGCACATCCGAAGGTAACCATCCTTCTTGCGCACGAACAACATCGGTACACCCTACGGGGATACATTAGGATGAATAAACCTCTTTTCCAACAGATCCTTAAGTTTCTCCTTGAGTTCCCTTAACTCGGCTGGAGCCATTTTATAAGGAGGAATAGATATTGGACGAGTGTATAGAACTAAATCAATACCAAACTCAATTTTCCTATTCGAGGAACACCAGGAAGATCATCTAGAAAAACTTCAGGAAACTCATTTACCACCAAAACTAAGTGAAAAGAAGGACACTCCTAGTTAGAATCTTTAACTTGAACCAAGTGTTAAAGACACCCTTTGGAGATTAATCTCTGTGCTCTAAGATAAGAGATAAACCTTCCCCTAGGAGCTAGGAAACCACCCTCCCATGCTATAATCGGTGCAGCAGGGAACCTAAAGACAACATTATGAGTCTGACAATCTAAGGACGCATAATAAGAGTGTAAATAATCCATCCCTAAAATAACGTTAAAATCCACTATATCCAGCTCAAACAGATCTACCAAGGTCTGCTTGCTACCAACAGATACCACAAACCCCCGATAGACTCATTTAGCAATAACTAAGTCACTTACTGCGGTATAAATAGAAAAAAGATCTGAAACAACCTCCGGATAAAAACCAAAACACAAAGCCACATACGGGGTCATATAGGAAAGAGTGAAACCCGGATTAAGCAGACAATACACGTCATGAGAAAAGAGTTGTAATGTACCAGTAACAACATTAGGTGATGCCTCAAGCTCCTACCAAGATTCTAGAGCATACAACCTATTTTATCCAGTGTCGGTACCAGAAACAGGAGCAGATACATAAGCAACACCACTAGGTGCAGGAGCAGAAGATGAAGCAATCGAAACCTTGACTACTCCCGAAGCACCCTTACCAATTAGACAATTTTTGAGCATATGGCCTAGCTGACCATATTTAAAATATCTATCCCTCTATTCATTACAAAAGCCTCGATAAAGACGACCATAGAACCCAAAAAGAGGACATAAAGAAGCCGACTATGCCCCACTCACCTGAGATTGGCCACCTTGTGCTCAAAAATTATCACCACCTTATTGATGTCTATCACCTGACTTCTTCAGGTAAGAAGCGCTAGTAGTAGAAAAGGAACCAGAACACTCCCATATTTTCGTTGGCCATTTGACGTCATCCCAACCACCCTATTGCTTAGAATTACCCTGCTTAGAGAACCTATTCCTCTTACTCTACCTTTTGCTAAACTCTATCCATTTCCTCTTTTCATCCTCCATCTGCTGCATATGGACAACCAACCTCAAAATATCCATATCCTTAATCATCAAAGTAGTCTTTATTTCAAGGATCAAATCCTGAAATTGCCCAGAAGTGAACTTCCTCATCCTTTCCCTCATATCAGCCATCAAATCTGGAGCACACCTTGACAGCTGATGAAATTTTAAGGCCTATTCCTTGATGGATATTCTTCCCTACTTAAGATTCACAAACTCCTCCATCTTTACTTTTCTCAGCTCTTGAGGAAAAAACTGATCCAAAAATATATTAGAAAAGGCCTCCCATAATGACAACTCCTCAATATCACTCCTATCCCTATCCTAGTCCTTGTACCATTGGTATGCAATATCTTTAAGTTGATAAGCTAGGAAATTCACCCCTTACATGTTAATGGCCTACATTACTCTAAATATCTTCTCCGTTTCATCCAAGAAACCTTGAGAATCCTCCTCTACCTTCATACCAGTAAAAGTAGAAAGATTTATCTTTATGAATTGGCCAACCCTTATGGCCTTAGCAGATAGAACAACACATGCATTCTGCTCAGCCTGAGTAGCAACCAACTAAGCAATAGTATGAATCAACTAACAGAATTCTACATTAGTCACCTTACCTTGAAAGGCACTAGTAACAACTGGAGGAACTCCAGAACAATCAATGATAAGACTCTAAAATTGTGTGTAAACTCCAGGTATAGGGTGTACTCCATCAACATCATCCCTAAATTGGACAGAAAGATTTCCTTATGTTCTAGATCAACGAGGCATGATTTAAAAAGTGAAAAAATAAGGATTAGAGAAAATTCAAGAACATAGACTCCAAGCTTAAAGTAGAATAACAAGAAGGTAAAACATTCCTAAATGCCTTGTAGCCTCTCTATTATAAGTGTGGTGCGCTACATACTCCTAAAAGAGACACTACTAGACACTGCTTTGTGGACTCCTAATAGATCATGAATCAAAAGTTCTAATACCAGCTTGACACAACCCAGTTGGGGGCCTTGTCATAGTGGGTATCCCAAGTCCAACCAGTATGGGGACCACCCCCGTTACCCAACACAACCGTCATTCGCTTGCCCTGAGTTGGCTAAATTTTGAGCATATAACAAGATAGCATAACAATCTAAATTACAGACTCTAGGGTAGGTCTATTACTAAGACTGACCCAACTAATTCCAATTGTCCAAACCCAACCAATATCTAAAATAACAAAACCATAACCAAATGAGTTATGTAATAATTAAATATAATCCCAAAATAAAAAAGGATGGAACAGAGAGAAATTAAGTTCTTCAGTATCGGCCCTAATACCAATACCAATACCAATACTAAGGCTGACACTAATACCGATCCCACTCATACCAACCCATAGTAGTTCCATAAAAGCCTCTAACTAAAAGAATACCAAAATCTAATAGGGACATGACCCTAACCATAGCCAAAACTATTATATATAAATGAACCAAAGTATATAATAATATCCATGAAATAGAGCCTTCTAAAAAGATAAAAGCACACCATTTTAATCTAGTAGCTTATCCTAAAAGTCTGATAGCTGAGTAGGAAGAGTAGAATGTGTGGTTCCTGCATCGCATAGGGATACAACTGCACAAAGATAGGTTAGTGGGTGAATGCTAGAATAATATCAAGAGAAGGATAAAATAATGCCATTTAACAAAACCAAATAAACCATCCATATGCATACAAACCATGCATATATATATGTAACTATATTGGGAAAGGGAATCGAGTTTAGCATGCATTTAAAACCATTAACCTGGGTATGTGTAGCATGACCAACCTTAGCCACCCACTAGCTATATGGGTCCAGTGTAACCCCCTGAACGAGCCTCAATACGTGTAGCCACATGAACTGGAGATACCATAATAGTAAGGGATTCCCAAGTACCCTTACCCTTCATGATACATATCTACAATGTACTTAGAGGATTCCCACATACCTCATAGTATCATAAAAGGGTCTCCATGACCTGCCCTTCATGTCGGCAAACATGAGTTTCCAGTGTTCATTAATTAAACTCCCACCTTCACGGTTGGCTATCACACCCAGCACTTATTGCCCAATTAAAACCATTTTCAACCAACTAAACCTTTGTTATTAAATGAGGCTATACATAGTAGTATCATCATACCGACTATAACTTACAAGTATTGTCCTTAGCCAAACCTTTTTGAGATCAAAGGATTCCCATGTACCCATAGATCACATTATCTAATTAACTTGAGGGAGTCCTATGTACCCCATAAATGTTCCATTATTTTAATTACTTGGGATATTCCATTGTACCCTACAAGAATGATTGTTAAACAAATACCATTCCATTTTTACCTTTCCAAACCGTTTAGGGTTACATTACCGAATTTAAATAATGCATAAGTTCCATTAAAATCCAACAATGTAGTGAAAACATTCTTATATGCATTTTATCAAACATATTGGGGGCATAGTATTTCCAAAACCAAAGCCAATTACCAAATAACCATTCTTGTGTAACCAATTATCCAAAACTACCATTAAATCATATAAAAGCATAATTAAAATATGGAAAAACCATAACCAAGTATTTATAACAAAAAATCCTAAATTATATTTGAAAAAACAAAAACCATAAAATAATCAAACCATGAAAACATTGTATAAAATAATGCCTTTAGTTGGAACTAACAATAAGGGAAGAAAACATGCCATAAACCAAGAAGATAATGGAGAGAAATCATGAACACGGGCCCTAAATTAATCCTTAAGAGAAACCCTAACCTGCATTTACCTAAAAACCTTAGAGAGAATTGTAGAGTGTTTAACAGAAGTTTCTAAATGTTAATGAATAGAATAATAGGGAAAATAACTTCCCAATAGAAATATAAGTCGTGGGGCCTTAGTAGTTTAAATGGGAAAATATCTAGCTTATACTCAATTAAACTCCTAAAAATCCCATCAAGTGGGTACAACTATCCATATCAATCTTACCCTCTAATATGAGTGGTCCCCACCACTCGTACCCAAGGCCATCTTTCTTTGACTCAATACTATCCAAGGAATAAATCACCACAAACTATGTTGTATCTAATTATATCACTAGTACCCATGATTCATTCCTTTGGCAAAATAAAATCCCAAGAGGATTGAACACTAACCATCATACGAGTCCATGGTATAACTTGTACCTTGGCTTACGGATCTTGGCGAGCCACTTGTACTTAGATCCAACTTAAGTTACCAATCCTAAGATTAAATGAAGTAACCAAACAACCAGTATCCACCGATATAATTTGTACCATCCATGTCGTACCCATTCTAGAAACCAAATCCAATCTACCAACCAACATTGGTCAGCATATGACTAACCTGTACCACTCGTATCCCAGTTTACAAGTCATTTCCCCTAGTCATATCTTTTCCAAAAACTAGAAATCCAATAAATTTTCTAAGGGCCAGAAACCCACGGTGTTTCAATCATATAGTTTGACTATTCTTGGAATCCTTGCAATGCATAAATAGTAATGGAACATGAATTGGTTTGCTTTTATTTCAAATGGTTTTGGGAAGGCTTTGGTTGCCATTATATAGGTTTAATTATAAATGGTGGAGTCTAATTTTGGTTTAACTGTTCTATATGGCATAAGGGAATAGACTTGCAAGCTCTAAATTTGGTATGGCGATATCAACGTTTAATGCCTGATTAAAATACTACTTATAAAATGGTTGGTAATGTTTAAATATTTTTAATATAGGCTTAAAGGGTTTTGTGTGGCAAAGCCATAGAAGGTGGGGGTCCCGGGGAGGACCAATTCTAGAAACTCATGTTTGCCGATGTAAGGTTCAGTCTTAATGACTTGTATGTATGGTTCACATTATTGAGATACATTTGTATTGTAGATTCACTTGGGGTTGGGAAATTTCTTTGTCTTCCTCAATACCTTCAGTTCATGTGACTAACACATATTAAGGCCCTTTCAGTAGGGGAAGCTGAACCCATATAGCATGTGGGTGAAGGTTTGGAATGGAAAAGCTACACATTCCAGGTCAAGATTTCAAATTACATGCTAAACGTTATTCCTTTTCCTAGCATGATATATATGTATACATGTGACTGCATATGGTTATTTGATTTGTTTTTGGATGATGGCATTATTACCTTTATCCCTGATTTATATGTTAGTGTTCACTTCGCTAAACATATTTGGGCATTGTATTTGCACTTAATGTAGGAATTGATCATACTACCATTCCTCCTGCTTAGTAACTTGGATTCGGGTATAGCTTTGAGTTAGATTAAAGTATTGAGCTTTTATACTCTAGAAGACTCTATTTCATGCTATGGACTTCTTTTCATTATTGTTATTTCTTTGGTTTTGGATATGGTCGAGGGAATGACCTAACTGGATGTTCTTTAATTCTGGTTAGAGGCTTTGTTGAACTACTAGAAGCATGGTGGGTGTCGGTATTAGTTTTAGCGTTGGTATTGGTATTGGTATTGGTATTGGTATTGGTATTGGCTTTGGTATTGATATTGGTTGGTCTTTTGGTTAGTGGTGGCCTCCGTTCCTAGTTAGACTTGAGATACCCAACATGACTAGGCCTTGGTTTGGGTTGTGTTAGATTGGTATCAGAACCCTAGGTTCTTTGTCAATTAGGAGTCCACAAAGTTGTGTCGAGTAGAGTCTCTTTTAAGGATATGTAGCGCTCCACACTCATAAGGGAGAGGTTATAAGAAATTTAGGAATATTTCTCTTTCTTGTGTTCTATTTTTGGGTGAGCCTAAGGTCCTAAAATTTTCTCTAATTTTCTCATGTTCACTTTTTAGATTATGCCTTCCAGATGATCTGAAGCTCACAGAAACTTCTCTGTCCTACCTGAGGACAATATTGATGGGATCCATCCTGCTTATGGGGTACAGACCCAGTCTAGGGGTCAAGTTCCTGACTACCCTCCTAGAGTTCCACCAATCCCCTCTAGTCCTTCTTGAGCTCCACAGGTCAATGTGATAAATGTTAAGTTTCATTAGTCTATTCATATGTTGGCATAGTTAGTAGCTTCTCTATCTAAGCATGGTGATTCTATTACTCTATCTTTTGAGGCCACAAGGGTTGTCCAATTTATAAGGTTAAAACCTTCTTGTTCACTGGTGTTATAGTGGAGAGGTTCCTCAAGTTTTTATTAATGAGATGGATAAGATCATCCGTGTTTACATGCTACAAATATGGAGGGTATGAAATTTATTGCCTACCAACTGAAGGATGCAGTATACCAATGGTATGAATAATAGAAACAATCTAGGGGTGACGATACTGAGTCAGCCTATGGGGTGATTTCTCTAGTACTTATCTGGACCACATCTTTCCTCAAGAATTGAGGTAGGCCAAAGAGAAAGAGTTTGTTAACTTGAATCAAGGAAAAATGTCAGTCAAGGAGTATGCCTTGAAGTTTTATCAGTTATCATGGTATGCTCCAGAGTTGGTTTCTAGTATAAGGTCTAGAATGAGGAAGTTCATTTTTGAGTTATCGTGAGACTTGATTTTGGTGAGTAAGGTTACCTTATTGAATAAGGACATAGACATCTCCAGGTTTGTGGTATACATGCAATAGGTTGAGGAAGAGAAACACAAGCAGGCTGAAATAGGAAAAAGGTAGAGCAGGAAGTTTAAATTTTTTTAGTAAAGTGGTGGCCAACAGATGAGTGGTAGGTGTGGTAAAAAATAACCTAAAAAGAAGTAGGGTAATTTAGGGTCTTACTCGACGGCTAGTACTCTCTACCTAAAGATGTTAAGTGATAGGCGTTTTTATGGTAGCAATAATTATAGGGCATAGGGTGCCCAATCTCAGGCTAATGGGGTCCAGTCAGCTCCATCCTATCCTCTCTGCAGATTTTGTGGCTGATTTCATCAGGACTACTATGATGAAAGAAAGGACAAGTGCTTCAACTATGATCAACTAGAGCATATGATTAGAAACTATCCTGTTGGTAAGGTTCCTTCTAGGGCAAACAAGGTTCCTGTTGCTTATTTTTCATCTCTGACACCAGAGGGTACACCATTTGGCTCTGACACTATTCGGAACTGACTCTATGATCTCACTACTCATCAGGAGTCTGAGGCATCACCTGAAGTCATTACTGATATGTTGAAAATCTTTTCCTATGATGTATACTATTTATTTGATCTGGGGTCCACTCTCTCTTATGTGACCCTATTTGTGGCTGTATATTTTTTTTGATGTATTTTGGACCATTTTCTATTTTACCTAGTTAGATGACTCTATAGTGGATATAAGAGTCTATAAGGGTTGTGTGGTATCTGTGGGTGGCCGGGAGACCTTGATGGATCTATTTGAATTAGACATATTGGATTTTGATGTTATAATAGAGATAGATTGGTTTCACTCGTGCTACATGTCTTTAGACTGTAGAACCCATAAGTTCACCTTTAAATTCCCTAATGAGCTAGTTATTGGATGAGAGGGTGGTTCCCTAGCTCCTAAGGAAAGGTTCATATCATATCTTAGAGCGCAGAGACTAATCTCCAAGAGGTGTCTCTATCATTTGGTCCAGGTTAAAGATTATAACTTAGAGGGTCCTTCTTTACATTCCATCCCGATGGTGAATAAATTTCTGGTGGTCTTCCCTGATCATCTTCCAAGTGTCCCTCCCAATAGAGAGATTGGTTTTGGGATAGATCTTATTCTAGACACTCATCTTATTCTATTCCCCTATATAGAATTGCACTAGCTGAGTTAAAGGAGCTTAAAGAGTAGGTAAAGAATCTTTTAGACAAGGGTTTTATCCATCCTAGTGTGTCTCCTTAAGGTGCACCAGTTTTATTCATGCATAACAAAGATAGTTCCCTTCAGATGTGCATCGATTACCAGTAATTGAATAAGATAACTGTAAAGAATAAGTACCCTCTTCCAAGGATATATGATTTGTTTGATTAGCTTTAGGGTGCTAAGTTTTTCTCTAAGATTGTTCTGTGATCCAAGTATTATCAGCTAATGATTAGGGAAGTGGATATCTCGAAGACTGTCTTCCACAACTGTTACGGGCATTTCAAGTTAATGGTCATGTCTTTTGGGTTGACCAATGCCCCGACGGTATTAATGTGCTTGATGAATAGAATCTTTTATAAGTTTTTAGATTTATTTGTTATCGTATTCCTAGAAGATATTCTAGTGTACTCTAAGAGCGAAGTGGATCATGCCGATCATCTCCATATTATGTTGCAGACCCTGAAAGATTAGCAGTTGTATGCCAAATTTTCAAAATGTGAATTTTGGTTGAATGTTGTCACTTTTCTGGGTCATGACATTTCTAGTGAAGGGATCATGGTGGATCCACAGAAAGTTACAATGGTTAAGAGGTGGCCTATACCCATGACTCTAACTAATATTCGGAGCTTCTTAGGTTTAGCTGGTTACTACAGAAGGTTTGTGGAAAGTTTCTCTTCTATAGCTACCCCGGTTACTAAGTTAACTCAAAAAATGGTGAAGTTCTTGTGGTCTAATGCTTGTAAAGGTAGTTTTGAGAAGCTGAAAGATAAGCTTACTTCGCTTCCAATCTTGACCTTGCCTAAAGGCACTGATGGGTTTGTGGTCTATTATGATAAAGTCCGTGTGGGTCATGGTTGCGTCCTAATGTAGTATGCCAAAGTGATAGCTTATGCCTCCAGACAGTTGAAGGTGCATAAGAAGAATTATCCAACTCATGACTTGGAATTGTTGGTTGCGGTATTAGCATTGAAAATCTGGCATCACTATTTGTATAAAGTGCATGTGGATATCTTTTTCAATAATAAAAGCCTACAGTATGTGTTTACTCAGAAATAGCTGAATCTCAAGAAAATAGATGGCTTGAGATACTCAAGGATTATGACTTGAGCCTTCACTACCATCCAAGTAAAGCTAATATATTTGAGGATTCTCTTAGCAAGTTATCCATGGGGAGTATAGCTCATGTGGATGAAGGGAAGCGGGATTTGGTGAAAGATATTAATATTTTGGCTAACCTTGGAGTTCGTCTCTTGGACACTGAGGATAGTGGTATTTTTTTAGGAGGTGTCAAAGTCATCCCTGGGGGATATAGTGAAGGAGAAACAAGTGTTAGATCTTGTTTTGATGAGGATCAAGGGTTATATAGGTGGGCAAAAGCTGATAGACCTCAAGATTAGTGGTGATGGTACCTTATCGTACCAAAAGAGGTTATGTGTTCCCTAAATAAATAAATTACAAGAGAGGATCTTAGTTGAGGTGCATGAGTCGCGCTATGCTATTTATCCTGGTTCGATAAAAATATATCATGACCTTAAGGCTATGTATTAGTGGAACAATATGAAGCAGGATAAGGCTATTTTTTTGGCTAAGTGCATAGTATTCCATCAAGTAAAAGTTGAGGACTTGAGGCCTGGAGGATTGTATCAAGAAATTGAGTTGACTGTGTGGAAGTGGGAGGTCATCAATATGGACTTTGTCACCGATCTTCCTCGGTCTCAAAATCAATTTGATTTGGTTTAGGTCATCGTGGATAGGATGACAAAGTTTTGTCATTTCTTTCCAGTTGGACAAATTTATCAGCTGAGGATTACACAAAGTTGTACCTCTAAGAGATTATGAAGTTGCATGGGGTTTCTATTTCTATCATCTCGGATCGTGGTATGTAGTTTTCATCATACTTTTGGTGGTCGTTTCAAAAAGGTTTGGGGACCAAAATGTATTTTAGTATGACTTTTCACCCGCAGTTGGATGGGCAAGGGGAAAGAACTATCCAAACATTGGTAGATATGCTTCAAGATTGCAAGATTGACTATGATGGTAGTTGGGCTGAAACTTTACCTCTTATAGAGCTTAAGTACTATAACAGCGACCACTCTAGCATTAGGATTGCTCCATTTGAGGCCTTGTATGGTAGGAGTGTAGGTCTCCTATTAGGTGGTTTGGGGTTGGTGACCTGGAGATGTTTGGTCGAAATTGGTTCACCAAGCCATGGAAAAGGTGAAGGTGAATTGGGATAGTCTTAAGGCTGCCCAAAGTAGCCAAAAGTCCAATACAGATGTGAGGCATAGAAAGTTAGAGTTTAAGGTTGGAGATAGAGTATTCTTGAAAGTGTCTCCCATAAAGGGAGTGATGTCATTTGGTAACAAGTGAGATCATGGAGCCGTATGGTGGACAGTGTATGGATGTTCAGCTCACTGTCTTAGTGATAACTCAAGGGTACAAGTCATTTGTTAAAGTCACGAGTCAAGGGGTCGACACATAACCACCTGTATTTTTTAACAAGTTTAAGTTGGGGGCACTTTGGACATTTCTCACTTAAAACCCTTAAGACTCCACGTCCCTATAACACTTTCTTGATCATTCATTCTACACTTTACAAAATTAAACATCCTCTTTACTCTCTCAAAATCCTCTCGAGAAAAATTGGCATGGGTTTCTCTGAAGTAGTCATCTAAGGGCTTAAGGATCAATTTCTTTTCGTGAATCTTTGTAATTCAGGAATGTGTATCTTACCACAATGTTAGTTTACTAAGAGCATATGTTTTAAGCATTGTTCATAGACCATTAATGGTGGTTTTGAAACCAAGGTTGAGGGGTTCGAATGCATATCATTGAAAATTATTTTCTATGGTTTAAATTATATTATGCATGTTTTTAATTATGGTTTTGCATATGTGGGAATCATGATTTAATTGAGGGGTCATGGTTGAACCCCAAATTTGAAGATTTTGGCTTTGATAATGGCATGCCCTCAACTTGTTTGTGAAATTGCCTGTGAATATGATTTTGCCACATAGTTTGACTATTCTTGGAATCCTTGCATTGCATAAATGGTAATGAAACTTGAATTGGTTTGGTTTGATTTCAAATGATTTTGGGAAGGCCTTGGTAGCCATGATCTTGGTTTAATTAGAAATGGTGGAGTCTAATTTTTGTTTAATGGTTCTATATGGCTTAAGGGAATAGACTTCCAAGATCTAATTTTGTTATGATGATACCAACGATTATTGCCTAATTAAAATAATACTTGGAATATTGTTGGGAATATGTAAATGGTTTTAATATGGGCTGAAAAGGGGTTGTGTGGCAAAGCCGTGGAAGGTGGGGGTCTCGGGGAGAACCAACACTGGAAACTTATATTTGTCGATGTGAGGTTTGGTCTTGATGACTTGTGTGCATTGTTCACACTATTAATATATATTTGTATCTTGGTTTGATGTGGAGTTGAGGAATTCCCTAGTCTTCCTCAATACCTCTGGTTCGTGCAGCTAACACGTATCGAGGCCCTTTTAGCAGAAGGAGCTAAACCCATATAGCTCATGGGTGGAGGTTTGGAATAGCAAAGCTATACATCCCAAGTTAAGGTTTCAAATTGCATACTAAACCTTGTTCCCAACCCCAACATGATATATATGTATACATATGACCGATATGGTTATTTGATTTGGTTTTAGATGATGGCATTATTTTACCTTTATCCCTGAGTTACATGCTAGCGTTCACTCTGCTAACTGCTTTTAGGTATTGTATCCCCACGCGATGCAGGAACCAGCCATACTATCATTCCACCTATTTAGTGACTTGGTTTTAAGGACATCTTTGAGTCAGATTTAAGTGGTGAGCCTCCAGACTCTGGAAGACTCCATTTTATGCGATGGACTTTTTTTCATTATTGTTATTTCATTGGTTTTGGTTTTGTCTATGGTCGGGGCATGTACCAACTGGATATTCTTTGATACTAGTTAGATGCTTTATCGGGCTACTATAGGCATGGGCGGTGTCGGTATTGGTGTTAGACTTGGTATTGGTTATGGCATTGGGATTGGGATTGGTTTTTGTTGGACTTTTTGTTTTGATTGTTTGGTTATGGTTATAGACTTACTTTATTATCATTAGATTATTATTGTATTATCTCTTAATATGTTTGGTATTCATCCGACATGTGGTGTAGGGTTGTTAATGGTAGTGTATTAGGGGTGGTCTCTGGTCTTAGTTGGACTTTAGATACCCGACACGACAAGGTCCTAGTTTAGGTCATATCAGTAATGCTGCTTTGTTAAACAAAGACATGAACATCTTAAGGTTGGTTGTGTACATGAAAAAAGTGAAAGATAAAGTAAAGAAGTGGACAAAGATAGGGGAGAGGCAAAGTAAAATGTTTAAAATTTCTGATTAGGGTGGAGGTCAACAGCAGAGTAGAAGGGATAGTGGAAAGTGGGGTAATCCTAGGTCCTACTCGACGGCTAGTGCTCCCTACCCAAATTCATCTAGTGACAGGCATTTTCAGGGTGGTGATAGCTCTAGGGCATAGGGTGCCTAATCTCATGCTAGTGGGGCCCAATTAGCTCTATTATATCCTCCCTACAGATTTTGTAGTTGGTTTTATTAGGGTTTTTATGTTGAGCAAAGGGAGGATTGCTTCAAGTATGGTCAGCTAAGGCATATACTTAGAAACTATCCCGTGGGTAAGGTTACTTCTTGGAAAACAAGGTTCTTGTTGCCTATTCATCAGCTTTGGCACCAAAGTGTGACTCATCTGGCTCCAACACTGGTCGGAACCATCTGTATTCTCCCATTACCTATCAGGAATCTGAGGTATCGCATGATGTCATTACTAGTATGTTGAAATGTTTTTCCCATGATGTATACTATTTACTTAATCCTGGGTCCATCTTTATTATGTGACCCCATTTGTGGTCGTACATTTTGATTTTGGTCCTGAGTGTATTTCAGACCTCTTTTCTATTTATACCTTATTGGGTGACTCTGTGATGGCTAGAAGAGTCTATAGGGGTTGTGTTGTATCTTTGGGTGGGAGAGAGACTTTGGTGTATCTGGTAAAGTTAGACATGGTTGATTTTGATATCATATTGGGGATGTATTACTTGCATTCATGCTACGCCTTCTTAGATTGTTGAACCCATAAAGTCATGTTTAAATTCCCGAATGAGTCGGTTATTAAGCGGGAAGGTGGTTCTCTAGTGCCTAAGGGAAGGTTTATAGCGAGCCTAAAGATTAATCTCTAAGGGGTGTCTTTATCATTTGATTAGGGTTAAAGATTCTAACTAGGAGAGTCCTTCTTTACATTAGTCCCGGTGGTGAATGAATTTCATGAGGTCCTCCCTAATAACCTTCCTCGTGTCCCTCATGATAGGGAGATCGATTTTGGGATTGATCTTGTTATGGACACTCATCCTATCTTTATTCCCCGATATAGAATGGCTCTAACTGAATTAAAGGAAATTAAGGAGCAATTAAAGGATCTTCTGGACAAGGGTTTCATCTAACCTAGTGTGTCTTCATAGGGTGTGCCTGTTCTATTCGTCTGCAAGAAAGATAGTTGTCTTAGGATGTGTATTGATTACTAGCAATTGAATAATGTGATGGTAAAGAATAAGTACCTTCTTCCAAGGATAGATGATTTGTTTAATCGGCTTTAGGGTGCTAAGTTTTTCTCCTAGATCGATCTTCAGTTTGGGTATCATCAGTTAAAGATAAGGGGGTGGATGTCCCTAAGACTGACTTCCGTACCCGATATGGGAATTTTAAGTTCTTTCTTCTATCTTTTGGGTAGACTAAAGCCCCGACGGCATTCATATATTTGATGAATAGGTTCTTCTATCAGTTTTTGAATTTTTAATCATTCTATTAATAGATGATATTATGGTGTACTCTAAGAGTGAGGTGGATCATATAGATCACCTCCGCTTTGTATTACAGACCCTAAAAGATCAGCAGTTGTATGCTAAATTTTTGAAATGTAAATTTTGGTTGAACATTGTTACCTTTCTGGGTCATGTTATTTCTAGTAAAGGGATCATGGTGGATCTGCAGAAAGTTGCAGTGGTCAAGAAGTGTCTTAGGCCCATGACTCCAACTGATATTTGGATTTTTTTTATGTTTAGTCAGTTATTATAGGAGGTTTGTGGAAAGTTTCTCGACTATAGCTGCCCCATTAACTAATTTGACCCAAAAGAAAGTGAAGTTCTTGTGATCTGATGCTTGTGAGGATAGTTTTTAGAAGCTGAAAGATAAGTTAACTTCAGCTCTAATTTTGAACTTGCCCGAGGGTAATAATGTATTTGTGGTTTATTGTGATGCATCCCGCGTGTGACTTGGTTACGTTTTGGTGCAGCATTGCAAGGTGATAGCTTATGCCTCTAGAAAGTTGAAGGTGCATGAGAAGAATTAGCCGACTCATGACCTGGAGTTGTTAGCTGTGTTGTTAACGTTAAAAATATATGTCATTATTTGTATGGAGTGTATGTGGATATCATTCAGATCATAAGAGCTAGCAATATGCTTTCACCCACAAAGAGCTTAATCCCAGGTAGAAGAGATGGCTTGAGCTGCTCAAGAATTATGACATGAGCCTTCACTATTACCCAGGTAAAGCTAACATAGTTATTGATGCTCTTAGCAGGTTATTCATTAGGAGTCTAGCTTATGCGGATGAGGAGAAGCGATAATTGGTGAGAGATATTTACCATTTGGTTAACCTTAGAGTTTGTCTCATGAAATCTGAGGATGGTGGTGTATTTGTGCTAAAGGTGGCGCAATCATCTCTTGGTACTGAAATAAAAGAGAAACAAGCATTGGATCCTGTCTTGATGAAGATTAAGGGAGATGTAGGTTAGCAAAGGGTAATGGCTTTTGAGATTGGCGGCAATGGTATCTTGAGGCTCCAAGGCAAATTATGTGTTCTCAATATAGATAGGTTATGAGAAATGATCTTGGCTGAGGCTCATAAGTCGTGATATACTATTCATCTTGGTTCAATAAAAATGTATCATGACCTTAAGGAGATATATTGGTGGAACAATATGAAGCGGGATGTGGCTAATTTTGTGGATAATTGCCTGGTATGTCAACAAGCAAAAGTTGAGCAATTGAAACCTTGAGGATTGTATCAGGAAATTTAGTTACCTGTGTGAAAGTGGAAATTGATTAATATGGATTTTGTTACCGGTCTTTCTCTATCTCGAAATCAGTTTGATTCAATTTGGGTCATCGCGGATAGAATGACAATGTCTGCTCACATCTTGCCAGTAAGGACTAATTTTTTGGCAAAGAATTATGCAAGGTTGTACCTCCAAGAGATTGTGAAATTTCATTGGGCGCCTGTTTCTATCATTTCAAATCATGGTACACAGTTTTCATCGCTCTTTTTGCATTCATTTCATAGAAGTTTAGAAACTAAAGTGGGCCTTAGTACTGCTTCCAAACCGCAATCGGACGGGCAAGCGGAAAGGACTATTCATACATTCGAGGATATGTTTTGGGCTTATGTGATTGACTATAGTGGTATTTAGGACTATCATTTACCTCTCGTAGCATTTGCATATAATAATAGCTACCACTCTAGTATTGGGATGGCTCCGTTTGAAGCTTTGTATAGTATGAAGTGTAGTTCTTGTGTTGGGTGGTTTGAGTTGGTAAGGCAGAAATGTTTTTCCCAAATTCGGTTCACCAAGCCATGGAAAAGGTGTAGGTGATTTGGGATAGACTTAACACCTCCCAAAGTTGCCAAAAGTCCTATGTGGATGTGAGGCGTAGAGAGTTAAAAGTTGAGGTTGGGGATAGGGTGTTCTTGAAGGTGTCTCCCACGAAAAGAGTAATGCGGTTTGGAACAAGGGAAAGCTCAGTCCCCTATATGTCGTCTCATACTTGATCTTAAAGAGGGTTGGTAGTGTTGTGTTTGAGTTGGATTTTCCCTCTAGTGTAAACTCCAAGGTGTTCCATGTGTCAATGTTGAGAAAATATGTGGGTGATCCATCACTGATTGTGCCTATCAAGGATATTGATATTTCAAATTCCTTGTCTTATTAGGAAGTCCCTGTTGAAATTTTAAAGCGCCAAGTTTGTCGATTGCGGACGAATGACATAGATGCAATAAAGGTTCTATGGAAGAACCACAAGGTTGAAGAGGCTACTTGGGAAGCTGGAGAGGATATGAAGACCAAGTATCCATTCCTTTTACCTATTCCAGAAAATCATGCCTAAGGTATATGTTATTCTCAACATCTTTGTTTTCTAACTTTGTTAAAGGAAAGGGGGATTTCCTTGGCATCTTTGTTTTTTAACTTTGTTAAAGGTAAGAGTAGTGTTGTTTGGTGTCTAATCGTACTAGTAAATGTCTTGTCCCATCATTCATGGAAGAATGATCCAAGTAGGAGAGAATTGAAACACCTCGAATTTTGGCCCTTGAAAATTTCTTTAGATTTGAGATCACTGCCTTGATTACGACTCACCCCACGAGTTGTATGGTGTCTTGATGGGTCAAGGGACCATACAACATTTTTCCATCTTTTAAGTTAAATGAATTTTGGACATTTCCTATTTTGTACAACTTAAAACCCATGTATTATAACCTCTTTAGGGTACTATTATCCCTCATCAAACACATCAAATAACTTCTTAAACACTCTTTAATCCTCAAGGTGAAAAGCACTTAGGGTTTTCAAGATATTAATCAATTAGGGCTCCCAAGGGTGATTTCTCTCCATACTTCTTAGTGTTTAAGGCATGTTACTCTTCCCTTACTATCAATTTAGTAAAATCATGTAGTTTAAAGTTTAGTTCATGAGATATTGATGTTTGGTTTTGAACTATGGGTTGATTATTTTTAATATAAATTGCTTAAGTGTTTCTTCTATGATTTTTATGAAGCTATTGTTCTTAAATTGATGGTCGGTAAATGCATTAGGGTGCATAGGAATGGTGGATGGAAATAGGGATACAAAGGAATCCCCAAATCAAATTTTTGGTATGGAAATTGGTAATAATCTCAACCCACTTGCATAATTGAATTTTGGTTTATGCATTATCACTTGGCTGGACTTATTTCTTGAAACTAATGCATGGTATAAACAGTTAAATAGTTAAAGATGGTTTTGAAAACCTTATGGGGTGAACTGGAATCCCCCAAGTGATTTTATTATGAAAACCTTGTAGAGTATACGAAAATCTCCCAAGAGGCTTTAATAATGGAGTCTGCTAGGTACATGGGAATCCCCTAAGTAATGGCTAATGACATTGCTTACAAGCTATAGTTAGTATGATGATACCACTTAATAATGCCTTGATAATTAACTCCTAGAATTGGTATTTTGGTTATGTGTTAAACGTCTTTATTGGATAATAATGGGGGTTGTGATATCTAGCTGTGAAGATGTGAGTCCAGAGGACAGACACTGTGAACTATTGTTTGCCGACAAGAGGGTTAGTCTTGATGACCATGTTCTTGCGGGGTACAAAAGAATCCCCCAAGCCTATATACATATATATGTATCATGGATGGTGAGGGGTTCAAGGGAATCTCATCCATCTATGATATCTCTGGTTCGTGCGGATAGCACGCACTCGGGACTGTTCACGGGGTAACACTGGACCCATATAGCCCATGGGTGGACTTACGATGGTAAAGCTACACAATCCAGGTTAAATGTTTTATAGTTCATGCTAAACCTTGTTCTCTGTCCATACATAATATATATATATATATATGTATTTGAATATGGTTATGTGCATTGGTTTGACTTGGTTTTGGATTGATGGCATTACTTTATCTTTACCCATGAGTTACATGCTAGCGTTCACCCTGCTAACCATCTTTGGATGTTGTATCCTTATGCAATGCAGGAACCAGCCATATCTCCACTCCTCTTTCTCAGCGACTTGGTGATTCGAGGACTGCTTCTGAGTCAGACTAAAGTGGTGAGCTTCCATACTTCGGAAGACGCCATTTAATGCTATGTATTTCCTTTTATCTTTATTATTCATGTTGTTTTTGGTTTTTCTATCATCGGGGGCATATCTAGACTGGATATTCTTTAGTTTATATTAGAGGATTTGTTGGACTACTGTGGGCATGGACGGTGTAAGTATCGGTGTCAATATTGGTATTGGTATTGGAATTGGTATTGGTATTGGAATTGGTATTGGTTGGTCATTTGGTTGTGGATGGTTGATTTTGGATATAGACTTAGTATAATGTCTTTAATTTGATATTATTTTATCTTGTTATATGTTTGAAATTCATCCAACAAGGAGTGTAAGGTATAGTCGGTGGTTTGGGTATTTGGGGGTGGCCTCCAATCCTTGTTGGACTTCAGATACTCATCACGGCCAGGCCCTGGTTCAGGTCATGACATAAGCGGCCAAGTAAGTCACTTTAGCATCCAAGCCAGGTGTCACAAACCAAAATAGGGCCTAGTTGTGATGGGTTTCTTAAGTCCGCCAAGGACCAGAGACCACTTCTATTAACCTAGCAAACTAGAACACAATACAACTAGCAGCAGGTGAATTCTGAAGATATAACAAGATAGAGCTGAGTTTCAAACATATAACAAGATAGATAAATAAACTGAATAGTATCTAAGAATCAACAATACAAATTCACCCACACTTTGTTATCCACCAAAAGCCTCTAAGACACCAAACATCAACCAAAGGTCGAGACATGCCCCTGACCATAGCCGAAAACCTACCGAAATAGTCTAGGATGTAAGTAAAGCAAAGACCATGAAATGAGGGCCTTCCAAAGAATGGAAGCGCACCACTTCAAAATTGACTCATGGACAATCCAGAAATTACCTCACTATGCAAGGAAATAGAAGTATCTTCGGACCCTACATCGCATGGTTATACAGCATTCGGGGATAGTTAGTGGGGTGAGCACTAGCATGTAACTCAGGATAAAAGAATGCCTTTTCAAAATCAATCTAAATTCAATGTACATGTTCACATATATGCAAATATACATATATACATAGTGTTGGGATAGAGAATAAGGTTTAAGCATGAACTTCAAAACCATCAACCAAGACACTGTAGCTCTAATCATTCTAAGAATACCCCTAAGATATATAGGTCTGGATCCCTACATCAAAAGGGCCCCAGTGCATGTTAGCCACAAGAACCGGAGAAATCTACGAAAGGGACAGAGCCACCAAGGCTCCAACCATTCCAAAAATATAGGTATATAAAGTGTGAACTATGCACAAAGCCACGAAGGCCCCCATGTCGGAAAGTGAGTATCGGTCCCCCCGAAACCTCCACCTTCCACGGTGATCTACACAGCCCTCTTTGACCCTAAATTAAAACTATTTACACATTCCTATCCATTAACCAAGGAGACTTTTGGTTAGGCATTTACTATTGGTATCGTCATACCAAATATCAAGGTTAAATGCCAATTTCATTATGTTATTTCAAAATACATGTATCCAAAATATCTCCAAGGTTTTCCAATTAAAAACCATTCCATTGCCACCAAAACCGTTTTAAGTTTCATTAACCTTTTATGCAATGTAAGGTTCCAAAAGTTAGTTCAACTATGCAAGTATATAGGTTTCCAAAATGAATTACACCAGTTGGGTTGGGGGTAAAGCCTATTTCAAACCATTAAAACCATAAAGTTAGGGAAACCCATATTACCCTATCCAATTCCCATGCCCATGCATATATTCAGTTCAAAACCACAAGATAAATTATAGATAACTCATTCAAAACCATGGGAAAAGAATTTAAATAATTACCATCCAAAACCCTCAACCCTTTTATTTAAAAATCATATACTAAAACCATGAAGATATCAAGTCATTGCATTTCATAAGGAAAATACAAGCTTAGGAAAGATACATGCCTGACATATCAAGAGTTATGGAGAATAAACCAATCTTAGGGCCCTAGATGATCAACTTTTTAGAAACCCTGATTGTTCTTGACTTGGGGAATTTTAAGAGAGTAGAGAGTAGTTTATGATTGGTAAAGTTCTGAAAATAACCGTCTTTAGGTGTTTTATGGTCGTGGATTTTAATTGGGGAAAGAGGGAAATGACCGAAGTGCCCTAATTAAAACACAGGAAAATGGTCGGCAGTTATTACGGGTCATGTCATGACTCGTGATGATTGAGTACGAGTGATTGCCTATAATCATAACCTAGACAGTGACTCAAGGCACCCTTACTATTTTGGACATGAGCCACACCCTACAACTCGTGACCATACCCTGCAACTCGTGGAGTCTTAGTCGTTACCGAGACAACAACCTTGGTCCATCATACTAGTTTTGTCATAAGTCCCACCCTATGACTGGTGACCACATCTTATGACTCGTTAGGTACCAATCGTGGTTACGATAGAAACTTAAGGAACCAACAATGGTTTAGATATGGACGACTCTATACGACTTGTATAGAGTCTTCACGACTCATTACCAGAGTCATATCCTGGGTAGTGAGCTCAAGCTCAAAAAAGTTACAAAGGCAAAAACCTGGTGGTGCTACACCATGTCCCTGCCCCGACGCTTTAGTAGAGAATAGACCATTTTGGCAGACATCGCTTAAGCAATATATTGTCCGCTTTAGTGGAGGTTAGCCTAGGGAAAGGGTCTCTTAAGCAACCATGTGCCTCTTTAGCAGCGATCACTTAAGGTAGTCAAATGCCCGCTTAATAGGTAACCGCAGAGCATTTGTTTTATCCTTCACCCATTTTCTCTTATTTCTCTCAAGCTCCAAGTCCATCAAAACCCTAAAAATCTTAGAAAATTAGGATATTGATCCTTGAGTGATAAAGGGTATTGGTGAGGTCAAAAAAGTTATTCCTCATTGTAATCCTTGTAAGTTTCATCTAATTCTTAATTTGATTCTCTGATTTAGTCATATATTTCTATCTTCTTTATGGGTTGATTTTTGTGTCATTTGAGCTTGGAATTTACTCATTCTTGAGGGTAAATGATCCTTCGGCATAGAGAGATACATTGATGGTTTTAAAATTATAATTTTACAAGTGGGTTCCATATGGGATTTTTACTTGATTTTGGATCCAAATCATTAAAATGCGATATGGGTACCATTATTATTGTACTAATATGTAGATCACCATTTTGATAGTGTGGAATTATGTGGATGCTTCTCAAAAGGAAAAATCTCCAATTTAGCAAACTCTAGCGAGCATTATTCGGCGTCCTGGTAGTCTAGGCTTACTCTTCTCATAAATTGAGCTTCTTTATCGTATTGTTACGATATTATGCTAGTTCTAGGTTTGTACCTTTAGACTCAATTGTATATTTAACGAAATTAGGGTTATATAGCTTGTTAATAAGCCGTATTTAGGTAAATTTGACCTATCCATTCATTCCTTGAATTGAATGGCTAAATTAGGAGTTAATGTGACTTATGTAGCACCTTGTAATTTAACTTCAGAACCTTAGTCTATCTTGGTGTAAAAATTGCCTTCGAATGGACTTTCAGGGTTAGAAGTGGGACCTTTTTACCAATGTTAGGTTTAGTATTATAATTAGCTCCCTGTAGACCTAAGAGGACCGATTCTATGATCTCATTTATATTTTGACCCATAGAGGAATTTAGAAATTTTCTAGCTTATAACTAGAATTGTACCATGGATTTATATTAAGACCAGTTCAAGTCCGGCAGCTATGATACTAGTTTTTATTCAAGTCTGTCATGTGAGATACTATTTCTGATTCAAGTTCAATATTGAGAGGTTACTTATGATGATTAAGGAACTATTTTAAGTCCGATATTTATGGTATGAGAGGATCCACAGTTATGATTTTGGGATTCAAATACTTTGGAATTATTACTGTTGATGCTTCTTTCTTGATTATATTCATTGGACTTGGAGAGGCTTAGTGGATTATTTACTCTTGTTTGCTCTTTCTAGGCTTATGGTAGTCCATCTAGGCTATAGTTAGTTTCTTTCTTTTTGATATTATTTACTCGTTTACTTATTTTCAATATTTGGAGCATTAATCTAGGTTTGTCCTTTTTCTTAACTTTAGTTTACCATCTCGCATCTTAATGTACTTCTATCCTAATTTAGCTCAGTCGAACGATGATGCCTAATAAGTATCCATTATTTTGGTACTCATACTACACTTTTCATCTTCTTATGATGCATGTTCAAGTACTAGATATCATCGTTCATGTCCGTATTAGTTCTGGTCGAAGTTCGAAGATAGGGTAAGTTTTTGGAGCTAGAGTTGATTTTCTCTCCTTCTCTTTTTTTGTATGGTCTTTCTATTCGAGAATATTGTATACTTGATAATTATAGCACTCGTATTCCTTTACTAAAGGCTCTTATGCCTATCTTACTAAGTCATAGGATATTTCTATTTTTTCTGTATTTACCTGTAGTTGTGCTATCATCCTTATATTTTATGGCTTGTAATATAGTTACTTGTATAATTTAGGCATTTTCTGTACTTTCTACCGACTAGCCCATTACTTGTCATTTTGTGTTATGGTATGGCTTACCTACTATAAGGTTAAAGTAGGTGTCATCATGACTTATGAATGGGATTATGACATATACAAAATCCGACCAAATACTCTAGGTCTATTGAGTCTCCCAAAAAAGTCTTCAATCGTTTTCCATTAACTTCCTAAAACATTATACTCTTTTAGGAATATTGACCATGAACTCAGAAGAGAGAACTTTATTTCACCCTATTTTGGTGATTGAGGCGAAAGGATGATGGAGAAGAAGATAGGACAAAGTCAATCTTCCTAACAAAACTTATCCACCCAAAATCAATGAGAGAAATCCTGTTCATTGAAATCTTTGAGTCAATAATCCCCTGGACCAATTTTCTTGTGAAGAAAGCATCTTTATGTGCTTATATCTTATCTAATATCTTGTATTATTTTTCATTAATAGGATCTAACATATTTTTCTTTTGAGTTTACTTAACCTTAATAGGTAATAGATCAAAAGACTAGATCTATGTTGACAAAGCTGGCTAAACATCCTTACTTCTCCCGCTCAAAAGCTCATAATAGTTCCTCCCCTAGCCATCATTTGACTAAAGAAAGAAACATGACTGGTAGTGACAATAAGAACGTATTAGAAATTAGGGATAATATGATAGCAAAATAAAGTGAGATGATTACAGAACTTGCAAAGAAGCGGTAGATGCTCCAAGAGAAGATGAAGCCCACTAGAGGTTTGGATAATTTGACCATCACCGTTAATGCCTTCATCTCTGAAAGACATAGGAATTCACTCTAATTCTCTTCTCTCAACTCTCTCAACCTCGTGAATCACCCAGATAACCTACCCTTCGACTTTACTACTCAACTTCCCATCGATCCTACGACCAATAATGCAGTAGTCTATCAAACCCATACCACACCAACTCAGAACACTATAACCTAGATGTTTATCACCCATAAATCTCCCTCCCACTTTCCAAACTCCACAAGATACCTATGTTTCCCTAAATATCCCTCAGGCCTACAACATAAAGATTATTCATCATAGCATTGCATCCCCCATACCAATTCCCTATTCTAACTATTCAAAATCCCTCTAATGTCTATCTCATACCACCAGTTGTTTTCTATATCACCATTACCCCAAAGACATATTATGAATTCCATAATACTAAGGTTGATCATTATGAGGAGAAGGAAAAAAATGAGGGGCCATGAAAGAAAAATATGCAAAGGATATGTTAGTGGTGAAAGAAGATATTGGCAAAATCAAAGAACTCTACGGTTTGTCGAACAACATGTTCAATTATGATAATTTCTGCATCCATCCTAATTTAGACTTATGAGAGGGTTATAAAATACCTAAGTTTGAGACGTTTAATGAAACCGGAAACCACAGAGCTTTTAGAGGTTATTATGACCAAATAGTTAGGATAGGTCAAATCGAAGTGTTGTTAATGGGATTATTTAGCTGAAGTCTAAGTGGTGAGGCTTTAGAGTGATTTATCTCTCAAGAACTACGGAAATGGTCCAATTGAGGAACATTGGCCAAAGAATTTGCTGAGAGATTTACTTATAATATAGAAGTGGTCCCAAACTAATACTTTCTAAATAGGATTAAGTAGTAAAATAATGAGCACTTTCAGGAGTATGCTTATCGATAGAGAAAGGAAGCTGCTAAGGTTCGAACTCACATGACTGAGGAAAACTAGCAGTGGTACTCTCCCAAACCAAAGAGGGAGAATTTTACAACAAGATTATATTGGTATTTCATACAACTCTTGTAAATTTAGTTAAGATTGGAGAATCAACTAAGGAAGGCATTCAAATGGGTAAGATTCGCAAAACCCTAAAACTGAGTGGATCTTTGGACATCCCAAAAAAGATGTGATAAGATGTAATCACAGTATATTTTGGTCCTATCCCTAAGCCAAGATAAATTCTAGGCTTGGAAGGACTCCCTCTCTACCTATCTACTCCACACCTTCACAAAATCCCCACCCTATTTTTTATGCCCAACCCCGATACAAGCTACACAGCCAAATGTCAAAACCCAATACTAAGCTCCACAGCCAAATTTTCAACCTTAATATTAAGATGTACAATGAAATTACCAACCATAATACCAAGCTCAAAAACTATGTAATCAACCTTACGTCCTAGATTCTCAACATTACCACCAAGTACTCCCTCCTGCTAACAAAAATAGTTACAACCTTCCTCCTATAAATCTTAAAAAGAAACCTCCTCGAAACTTCACTTTGTTAGCTAAAATTTGGACCCAACTTTTTGAAAGTCTAAGAGCAGTCGATTATTTTCAGCCTTTCCAACCTAAACCCACCAATATCAATTCTTATTTCTATTATGCTGATCAAAACTATGCATATTATTTTGAAGAAGCTAGACACTCGACTAAAGAATGTAACAACCTGAAGTATAAGATCCTAGAATTTATTAATCACAAGGTCATCATCCTTCCAACCTTAGCTCTAAATGTTAATAAAAATCCTTTACCAATTTATAGAGGAGCTACTACCGGTATGATCAAAATTGAAAAAGACTGTTTGGCTAGTAAATCCATCATTCAGGCAAGTCTAGAAGAACCAAAGAAGTTCGAAAGCATACAAAAGATTAAAAAAAGGTCGTAGATGCTTTGAGTATCAATGAAAGGCCTAAATTTATAGTGATGATAGCCCACAACAAGTTTTTACCTTGGCACCGACAAGAAAAGAGTTTATTGTTGAAATTATTGCTGCCAATAGGATAACTCCATTTAGACAGTGATACACTCCTGAGAATTTAGCAAATAACTCTTACAAGAAGGATTTATAAAAGAGGTTGATTATTGAGGAGAGGTCGATTACTCGGTGAAAGTCCTCAATTTCTAAGCATGTAAAAAAAACTCCAGCACAAATTTATGTGTAGAACTCCTAATGAGTTCTCAATACCATCGACAAGCTTTGTTAAAATTCCTCGCTAAAGCATAATTACCCATCGAAATAAGTATCAAAAAACTTACCACAATGATAGAGAAGGTTTTGGGGAGACATCACCTATCATTTAATGAAAAGAGTTGCCTTTTAAGGGAATAACGTACAATAAATCCTTGCACATTACTATTAATTATCATGACCATGTGGTTATTTGGGTTTTGATAGATGAAAAATCTAGACTAAACATTTTCCCACTCTCTACGTTGGCTCAAATGGGGTCACGACTTGGGGAAATCCATCAACGTGATGTTAGTTTAAGATCTTTCGATGGAGAACAAAGAGGCGGCATAGGTGACATTGACTTATACATCCAATTGGGACCTATCAAGTTCAATTATGAATTTCATGTTATGGATATTAATCCTAGCTACAAGCTACTCCTCGGGTGGCTATGGATCTATAATGCAGGGTAATTTCATCAATGTTTCTTCAAATATTGAAATTCATTTCAAAAACCATGAGTAGTCATTTAAGGTAAAGAAAATAACTTGAGTCACCCTAATGGATATGGTTTTATGATAAGATGCATTCTAAAATAGAGAAACTATAATATAGTAGAAATCATGAATGTAGTAGAGAGAGATTCAACACCCCAAATGCCAATTCCCTCAATTTAAGATGATGGACACTGTGATGGTAAAAAGTGGTTTCAAGCTTGGTCGAGGCCTGGGAATGAATTTAGGAGGCATAATTTACCCAATTGTTATCCTAAAAAGAGAATTCAAGAAGGTGTGAGTCCAATAGACGGATAATAAAAACTCATGTTTGTAGACATAAGGGTTGGTTAAGGTGACCATATGCCTGAGAGGTACATGGGAATCCCTAAATTTATACTTGTATATATGTATCATAGAGGTTGAAGGGTACACAAGAACCTCAACCCCTATGATATCTCCAGTTCATATGGCTACACACACTGGGGCCTATTCAAAAGGTAACACTGGAACCATATAGCCCGTAGGTGGATTATAATAGTAAAGATACACAACCCAAGTTAAGGTTTTAAATGCATGCTAAACCCGATTTCCTTTCCCATCATGGTAAATATGTATATATGTATGTTACACATATGGTTATTTACTTTGGCTTTGAATAATAGCATTATTTTATCCTTATTCTTAATTACATGATAGTATTCACTTTGCAAACCATCTTTGAGCATTGTATCCCCACACGATGCAGGAACCATCCATATTACTACTCCTGCTCTGTGATTTGAATTTGGAGACATCATTGTGTCAGACTGAAGTGGTGAGCTTCCATACTCTGGAAGACTCCATTTCATGCTATGGACTTTCTTACATTATTTTAGTTCCTTGAACTTTGTTTTTGGCTATGGTCGGGGGCTTGTCCCAACTGGATGTTCTTTGTTTTCGGTTAGAGGCTTTGTATGACTACTATGGGTGTAGGTGGTATCAGTATTAGTGTCAACCTTGGTATTGTTATTGGCATTAGGGTTGACACTATTTGGATACTTGATTGAGTTTGTTGGGTTATGGTTATAGACCTTGTTTAATGTCCTTAAGCTATTATTATTCTATCTGGTTATATGTTTAAAATTCATTCGACATAGGGTGCAGGGAGATTATGATTGGGTATTGGGGGTGGTCTTCGATCCCAATTGGACTTGAGTTACCGAACACAACGAAGTCTTGGTTTGGGTCATGTTAGATTGGTATCAGAGCCCCAGGTTCATGGTTAATTAGGAGTCCACAAATTCGTGTAGAGTAGAGTCTCTTTTAAGGGTGTGTAGCTCGCCATACTCTTAAAGGAGAGGCTACAAGGAATTTAGGAATGTTTCTTTTTCTTGTGATCTATTTTCAAGATGTAGTCTAAGTCCTGAAATCCTCTCAATTCTTATTTGTTAGCTTTCAAATCATGCCTTCTCGATGATCTGAAGCTTATGGAAAATCCTCTATCCCACCCAACGATAATGCTTATGAGACATGTCCTACTTATGGGATCCATACTCAGTCTAGGGGTCCAATTCCTAATTTCTTGGAGTTCCATCGATTCCCTTTAGTCCTTCTCGAGCTCCTCAGGCTAATGTGTCGAACGTTGAGTTTCGTCAGTCAATTCATACGTTGGAATAGTTTATAGCTTCTCAATCTTAGTGTGGTGTTTCTGTCACTCTAACTTCTAAGGCCACAAGGGTTGGCCAGTTCATGAGGTTTAATCCTCCAACCTTTATGGGTATTAGGGTTGAGGGGATCCTCAAGTTTTTTTGGATGAGATAGAAAAAACATTTTGTGTTATGTACGCCACTAATATGTAGGGCATGGAGTTTGCTTCCTACCAACTAAAGGATGTGGCATACCAGTGGTATGAGGAGTGGGATCAGGCAAGGGGTGACAATGTTGAGTCATCTTTATAGAGGATTTTTCTAATGCTTTTTTAGACCACTTCTTTCCTCAGGAGCTGAGAGAGGCAAAAGGGAAAGAGTTTGTTAATCTAAAGTAAGGTAAGATGTCATTCAAAGAGTATTGCTTGAAGTTTCACCAGTTATCGTGGTATGCTCCAGAGTTGGTTTCTAGTAAGAGAGATAAGATGAGGATGTTTGCTTTTGAGTTTTCCAAGGACTTAATTTTGGAGAGTAAGGCTGCCTTGTGTAACAAGGACATGGATATCTCTAAGTTAGTTGTGTACATGCAGTAGGTTGAGAAAAAGAAAAAGAAATAGCCTGAGATGGTAGGGATTCATAGAAAGAAGTCTAGATTTTTTTACCAGAGTGGTGGGCAACAGCAGACTAGAAGGGATAGTAGAAAGTGGCCTAAGAAGAAGTGGGGAAATTCTGAGTATTACTCGACGGCTAGTGCTCTCTACCTAAAGCCGTCAGGTGATGGGCATTTCTATGGTGGCGATAACTATAGGGCACAGGGTACAGAATCTTAGGATAGTGGGGCCCAGTCAGCTCCATCATATCCTCCTTACAAATTTTATGGTCGATTTCATCGAGTTTTTTGTGATGATGGGAGGGACAGGTGCTTCAACTGTGCTCATCTAGGGCACATGCTTAGAAACTGTCCTGTTGGTAAGATTGCCTCTGGGTCAAACAAGGTTCCGGTTGCCTCTTCTTTTAACTCCGGCACTAAAGGGTGCACCAGCTGGCTCCGACACTGGTTGGAACTGCCTTTATGCTCTCACTACCCTATAGGGTTATGTGACATCGCCTGATGTTATGACTGGTGTTTGAAACTCTTTTCTTATGATGTGTATTGTCTACTAGATTCAGGGTCCACTCTCTTTTATGTGACTCTATTTGTGGTTGTGCATTTTGCTTTTAGTCTCGAGTATGTTTTGGACCTTTTTTTTAGTTCTACCCCGGTAGGTGACTCTGTGATCTCTAAAAATATTTATAAGGTATGTGTGGAATCTATTGGAATTAAATAAACTGTGGTGGATCAGTTTGAATTAGATATGGTGAATTTTGATGTCATATTGGGTATGGATTAGTTGCACTCATGCTATGCTTCTCTGGACTGTTGTACCCATAAAGATGTCTTTAAATTCCCTAATGACCCAGTTATTTAGTGGGAGGGAGGTTCCCTAGCTCCTAAGAGGAGTTTTATATTGTATCTTAGATCTCAAAGATTAATATCCAAGGGGTGTCTCTATTATTTAGTCCAGGTTAAAGATTCTAACTTGGAGGGTCCTTCTTTGCATTTCGTCCTGGTGATGAATGAATCTCCTGAGGTCTTCCCTGATGACCTCCCTGGTTTTCCTCTTGATAAGGAGATTGAGTTTGGGATTGATCTTGTTCCAGACTTGTCCAATTTTTATTCCTTCATATAGAATGGCTTTAGCTGAATTGAAGGATCTTACGAAGCATCTAAAGTATCTTTTAGATGAGGATTTCATCCGTCCTATTGTGTCCCCATGGGCTGCACCTATTTTATTCATTCATAAGAAGGATGGTTCCCTTAAGATGTATACTGATTACCAACAATTGACTAAGGTGACGATAAAGAATAAGTACCCTCTTCCATGGTTAGATAATTTGTCTAATTAGTTATAGGGTGCTAAGTTTTTCTCCAAGATGGATCTTTAATATAGGTCCAGACACAAGGTTAGAATTCTAGCCCTTCCAGAGTGGTATCTCACTGATGGCTTCCCCCCCCCCCCCCAAAGGAGGCCTTTTTTGCCTTCCACCTTCACATCTTCTAAACTCAACATAACTGGGGAGAGGAAAGGTTTCTTTTTTTAAGGTACTCCCGGGAATAGATCCAGTGAAGATGGGGTGGGTACTGTAGCTCAGAGGATTAAGTATCATCAGTTAAAGATTATGAGGTGGATATCCCTAAAACTGCTTTTCGTACTCAGTATGGGTATTTTGAATTTCTAGTTATGTATTTTGTCTTGACCAATGCCACGGTGGCATTCATCGATTTGATGAATAGGGTGTTCCATCAGTTTCTAGATTTATTCATCATTATGTTCATAGATCATATTTTGGTGTACTCTAAGAGTGAGGTGGATCATGTCAATCACCACCGTGTGGTGTTGTAGACCCTAAAAGTGTAGCAGATATATGCCAAATTTTTTAAATGTGAATTTTTGTGGAATGTTGTAACTTTTCTGGGTTATTTTATTTCTACTGAATGGATCATGCTAGAGCCACAGAAGGTTTCAATGGTTAAGAAGTGGCCTAGATCCATGAATCCAATCGATATTCTAATATTCTTAGGTTTAGCCGGTTACTAAAGGAGGTACGTAGAGAATTTTTCTTCTATAGCTGCCCCATTGACTAAGTTGACTCAAAAGAAGGTAAAGTTCCTATGGTCTGAGGCTTGTGAGGGAAGTTTTGAGAAGATAAAGGATAAGATAACTTCGTCTTCGGTTTTGACTTTGCCTGAAGGTACTGATATGTCTGTGGTCTACTGTAATGCATCCCCTGTGGGGCTTAGTTTCATTTTGATGTATCATAGAACGGTGACAGCTTATGACTCTAGGCAGTTAAAGGTGCATTAGAAGAATTATCAACCTCATAACTCGAAATTGCTAACTGTGGTGTTCGCATTAAAAATTTGGCATCACAATTTGTATGGAGTGCATGTGGACATCTTTTCTAATCATAAGATCCTACAATATGTGCTTACTTAAAAAGATCTTAACCTCAGGCAAAGGAGATGGCTTGAGCTTCTCAAGGATTATGACATGAGTCTTCACTACCATCCACCTAAAGCTATTGTAGTTATTGATGCTCTCAGCAGGTTATCCATAGGGAGTCTAGCTTATGTGGATAAGGAAAAGCTAAAGTTGGTGAATGATATTCATCATGTAGCTACCCTTGGATTTTGTCTCTAGGACTCAAGAGTGGTGGTGTATTTATGCAGGAGGTGGCGCAATCATCTCTTGGTGCTGAGATCAAAGAGAAGCAAGTGTTAGATCTTGTCTTAATGAAGATCAAGGGTGAAGTAGGTGGGCATAAGGTGATGGACTTCGAGATTAGTGGTAATGGTACCTTGCGGTACCAAGGGAGGTTATGTGTTTCCGATGTAGATGGTTTGTGAGAGAGGATCTTTGCTGAGGCGCATGAGTCGCGCTATGTTGTTCATCCAGGCTCGACAAAAATGTATCATGAACTTAAGGATTCGTGGAATAATATGAAGTGCTATGTCGTAAATTTTATGGCCAAGTTCATGGTATGCCAGCAAGTGAAAGTTGAGCACATGAGGCCCGAAGGATTGTACCAAGTTATTAAGTTGCCGGTGTGGAAGTAGGAAGTGATCAATATGGATTTCGTTACCGGTCTTCCTCAGTCTTGGAATCAATTTAATTTAGTGTGGATCATCATGGATAGGATGACAAAGTCTTCTCTCTTTTTGCCAGTAGGACTAATTTCTCGGTAGAGGATTCTATGATGTTGTACCTCCATGAGATTGTAAAGTTGCGGTTTCTATCATCTCTGATCGTGATACGTAGTTTTCATCTCACTTTTGGTGGTCGTTTCAGAAGGGCTTAGGGACCAAGGTGAGTCTTAGTACTGCTTGTCACCCGCAGTCGGATGGGCAAGCGAAAAGAACAATTCAGACGTTGGAGGATATGCTTCATTCTTGCATGATAGACTATGGTGGTAGTTCGATTGAGCATTTGCCTCTTATAGAGTTTCCCATTAATAAATCTACCACTCTAGCATTAGGATGGCTCTATTGAAATCCTTGTATGGTGGGAGGTGTATATCTCCTACTAGATGGTTTGAGACTGGAGAGGCGGAGATGTTTGGCCCAGATTTGATTCACCAATCCATGGAGAAGGTGAAGGTGATTTGGGATAGACTTAAGGCTACCCAAAGTCGCCAAAAGTCCAATACGAATGTGAGCCAAAGGAAGTTAGAGTTTGAGGTTTGGGATAGAGTGTTCTTGAAGGTGTGTCCCTGACACGACCCGAACTAGGGCCTTGACGTAATGGGCATCCCAAGTCCAACTAGGGCCAGGGGCAACCCCAGTTATCCAACCCAACCTCCAAATATGCATACCCTGAGTCAGATGAATTCCGACGTATAATAAGATAGCATTTATTGCAATACCATACTCTGTGATAGGTCTATAACTGAGAACAACCCAAGAAAGTTCAGCCATCCAATACCAACAAACAACCACAACAAAACCAATATATAAACCTAGTTCCTGTCCATAACATAACATAAAAGGATGGAACAACAAACAATACAGTCAGCTGGTATCATCCCCAATACCAATGACAATACTAATTCTGACACCAATACCGACACCTCCCATTCCAACCCATAGTAGTTCCATAAAGTGACTAACCAAAAGAAAAACAATATCCGATTGGGACATTCTCCCAACCATAGGCAAAACTAATATCCATTAAATAACCAAAGTGTGTAAAGACATCCATGATATGAAATAGAGGATTTCGAAATATGGAAGCTCACCACTTTAATCTAATACTTGATCTTGAATCAAATCACTAAACAAGAGGAGTAAGACGGTCATTTCCTACATCACGTGGGGATACAGCCACCAAAAGACGGGTTAGCCAATGGACGCTAGCATGAACTCAAGATAAGGATAAACTAATGTCATCCAGTAAAACCAAGTAAACTAACCATATTCACACAACCATATATATATATATATATATATATATATATATATAGATATGTAACCATGCTGGGAAAGGGAGTCAGGTTTAACATGCCTTTAAAACCATTAACCTGGGGATGTGTAGCTTAACTATCCTAGAACTACTCACGGGCTATACGGGTCCAATGTAACCCCCTGAAGGGCCTCGATGCATGTAGCCACACAAACAACAGATACCATAAGATTAAGGTATTCCCGAGTACCCTTCGTTCTCTATGGTACATATGTACAGTGTACTTAAAGGATTCATATGTACCTCATAGTATAATATATGGTTTCTATGACGAACCCTCATGTCGGCAAACATGACTTTCCAGTTTCCATCCATTGGACTCGTACCTTCACGATTAGCTATCACATCCCGCTATTATTGCCCAATTAAAACCATTACCATACAACCAAACTATTATTCTATTAGTATTAACCAAGGCTATAAGAAGTGGTATCGTCATACCGACTATAGCTTGCAAGTAATGTCCTTATACAACCTAAGGGGATTCTCGTGTACCCCATACATTACATTATTTAGTTTACTTGGGGGAATCTCATGTACCCTACAAATGTTCCATTATTAAGTTTACTTGGGGTATTCCCCTGTACCCCACAAGAAAGTTTAATTAACCATCACCATGACCACCAAACCTTACCATTTAACCATTCCAAACCTGTTAAACTATTTATACCATTTAGGGTTCCATTACCAAACCATACCATGCAATAGTTCCATTAAAAGAATCCAAAAATATAGTAAATGCATTATCATAGGCATTTTATCAAACATTTTAGGGGCATAGTGTTTCAAAAACTAAATCCAATTGGCAATTAACCATTCCCATGCAACCAATTGTCTAAACAACCATTAAATCATTTAATTACATAATTAAAACCTAGGAAAACTATAACCAATCATTTAATGCCAAAACACCAACATATATTTGAAACCCCCAAAACCATACAATATTATGCAATGAAAACATTGTAGAAAACATGCCTTTAGTTGAAACTAACAATGAGGGAGGAGTACATTCCATAGCTTATGAAGATGGTGGAGAGAAATCACTCGTACAAGCCCTAAATTGATCCTCTAGATGAAACCCTAGCCTGTCTTTACCCAAAAGACTTAGAGAGAATTAGAGAGAGTTATAAGTGTTTTAGATTAGAATAATAGGGTAAATGATGTTCCAAAAGAGTTATAAGTCGTGGGGCCTTAAGAGGTTAAGTGGGGAAATTCCTAGATTACCCCCAACTTAAACTGCTTAAAATTTTTGTCAGGTGGTACGACTCCCCCATACCAGTCGTACCCTCCCATACGAGTGGTACCCACCACTCGTACCTTAGGACTCCCTTTCGGACCAAACACTATCCAACATACAACTTACCTAAACCAAGTCGAACCCAACCATATTTTTTGTACCCGTAAACCGTATCCCTAGCAAAATAGAATAAAAAAAAGTTTGAACATTGCCTACCATACGAGTCAATGGTACGACTCGTACCCTAACTTATGGCTCATGGTGAGCCACTCGTACTCAGATCCATTTTAAGTTACTAAGTATCCGATTAAGTGAAAGAAAAACCCAAACCATACGGCCCATCACCAACCATACGACTCATACCCACCAAGTCATCCCCATTCCCCAAACCAATCCAACCTACCAACCAATACTGGTTAGCATACAACCAAGAGCATATCAATCATACCCCGTCATACGACTAGTACCCACAAGTCTTATGATATCTAGAATCCAGAAATCCAAGAAATTTTCTAAAGGTCCAAACCTAGGGTGATTCAGTCTCCCCCACTAGGATCATTTGTCCCCGAATGATGGATAAGGTAGGTCAAGAACAAGCACAAGTCATTTGCATTATCAAACATCAATCCAATCTTTAACCAAGTTAGAAAACAAATAAATGATCAAGAACACATACCTTCCACATGAATATCCAAAGCAAAAAAACAAATGCAGATATTTGGACTTTATGTACGCTTCCGTTTCCCATGTAGCCTCTTCCGCCTTATGGTTCCGCCATAGAACCTTAATTGAGGCCAAATTCCTGGTCTGAAGCCGACAAACCTATCAATCTAATATCTAAATTAGGACCTCTTCATTAGATAAAGAATCTGAGATACCCAATCCTTCCAAAGAAACCACTGAAAAAGGATCACCAAGACACTTTCTCAATATTGAGACATGAAATACCGAATGAATGGAGCTCAAACTAGAAGGCAACTCTAATTTGGGTACACTGTTACAAACCCTCTTCCAAACCACATAAGGTCCAATATATCGAGGACTAAGCTTTTTATTTTAACCAAACCGCATCACCCCTTTATGGGATAAACCCTTAGGAACACCTTATCCCCAACCTCAAACTCCAAGTCTCTATGTCGTACAACTGCATTGGACTTTTGGCAACTTTGGTCAACCTTATGCCTATTCTGAATCACCTTCACCTTTTCAAAGCCTAATAAACTAAATTTAGGCAAAATATATCTACCTCACCAAGCTCAAACCACTCAATAGAATATCTACACCTCTTACCATACAATGCCTCAAAAAGGGCCATCCCAATGCTAGAATGCTAACTATTGTTGTATGAAAACACTACCAAAGGTAGATGCTCAACCTAATTGCCACCATAATAAATCATGTATTTGGAGCATGTCCTTTAATGTCTGAATATCCCTCCCTGGTTTCCCATCCATCTGCGGGTGGAAAGTAGTACTCAGACTAACCTTAGTCCCAATCGCTTTTTGAAAATACCGCCAGAAGTGAGAAGAAACTATGTACCACGATCATAGATAATCAAAATAGGTACCCCATGCAGCTTTACAATCTCCTAAAGATAAAAACTAGCATAATTCTTAGTCAAAAAGCTAGTCCTCACTAGCAAGAGGTGAGCAGACTTTGTCTTCCTGTCCATGATGACCCAAACCGAATCAAATTGGTTCCGAGTCGTGAAAGACTGGTAATAAAATCCATATTGATCACTTCCCATTTCTATTCGGGCAACTTAATTTCCTGATACAACCCTCCTGACTTCATGTCCTCAACTTTAATTTGTTGACACACCATACACATGGCCACAAAATCAGCCACATCCCTTTCCAAATCATTCCATTAGTACATCACCTTGAGATTATGATACATTTTCCTCAAACCAGGATAAACAACATAGCGCAATTCATGTGCCTCAGCTAATATCTTTTGTCGCAAACCATCAATGTTAGGAACACATAACCTCACTTGGTACCTCAAGGTACCATCATCGCTGATCACAAACACCCTTACCCTTTGCCCACCAATACACTCTTGATTTTCATCAAGATGGGATCTAGAATTTACTTTTCCTTGATTTCTACACCAAGATATGACTGAACTATTTCCTGTACCATTACACAACCTTTCTTGGAGCCCAAGAAGTGAACTCCAAGATTAACCAAGTGGTGAATATCCTCACTGAATTCCACTTCTCCTCATCCACATGAGCTAAACTCCTCATGGATAACCTGCTAAGAGCATTAGTAACCATGTTAGCTTTACCTAGGTGGTGGTAAAGACTCATATCATAGTCCTTGAGAAGCTCCAACTATCTCCTCTGCCAGGGATTTAGCTCCTTCTAAGTGTACATATATTGTAGACTCTTATAATCAGAAAAGATGTCCACGTGCACTCTATACAAATAATGTCGTCAGATTTTCAAAGTAAAAACTACTGCTAAAAGCTCCAAATCATGAGTAGGATAATTCCTCTTATGCACCTTCAACTGCCTGGAAGTATAAGCAATCACCTTCCCATCTTGCATCAAAACATAGCCAAGTCCCACCCAGGATGCACACAATAAACAACAAACCCCTCATTGCCTTCAGGAAATGTCAAAATTAGAGCCAAAGTTAGCTTATCCTTTAGCTTCTCAAAACTCCCCTCATAAGCATCCGACCAAGAAAACTTTACCTTCTTCTTAGTCAACTTAGTCAATGGGGCAGCTATTGTCAAGAAACTTTTCATTAACCGCCTTTAATGCCCATCAAAACCTAAGAAGCTCTGAATGTCGATTAGAGTCATAGGACTAGGATACCTTTAACCACAACCACCTTTTATGGATCCACCATGATCCCCTAACTAGAAATAATATGACCAACAAAAGTTACAGCATTCAACAAAAACTCATATTTGGAGAATTTGGCATACAATTGTTGATCCTTGAAGGTCTGCAATACCACACAGAGTTTATTTTCATAATCCACCTCACTCCTAGAATATACCAGGATGTCATCAATGAACAAAAAGATAAAAAAAACACAAAAACTACCTAAAAATCCTATTCATCAAATCCATAAATATTATCAAGACATTAGTCAAATCCAATGACATAACTAAGAACTCAAAGTGCCCATACCAAGTATAAAATGGCATCTTAAGAATCTCCACCTCCCTAATCTTAAGCTGATGATACCTGGACTGAAGATCTACCTTAGAAAAGAATTTATCACCTTGCAACTAATCAAATAAGTTATCTATCCTTGGAAGAGGATACTTGTTCTTAACAGTTACCTTATTCAATTGCCGATAGTTCATTACATATCCGAAGGGAACCATCCTTTTTACGTACAAATAATACCGGTGCACCCCAAGAGGACACATTAGAAAGGATGAAACCCTTATCTAAAAGATTCTTAAGTTGCTTCTTGAGTTCCCTCAACTTTGTCGGAGTCATTGTATAAGAAGAAATAGATATTGGATGACTGTCCGGAACCAAATTAATACCAAACTTAATCTCCCTATCTGGAGGAACACCAGGAAGATCATTCAAAAAGACCTCAGGAAACTCATCTACCACCAGAACTAAATACAAGGAAGGACCTTCCGAGTTAGAATTTTTAACCCAAACCAAATGATAGAGACTCCCTTTAGAGAATAACCTCTGGGATCTAAGATATGAAATAAACCTCCCTCTTTGTAGCTAGGGAAACGTATTCCCACTAAATAACTAGTTCACTGGAGAACCTAAACACAACCTTATGGGTTCGATAACCTAAGGACACGTAATGAGATTGTAACCAATCCATGCCCAGAATAACATCAAAACCCACCATATCTAATTCATACAAATCCACCAAAGTCTGCCTACTGCCAATAAATATCATACGCCCCTTATAGACCCTTTTAGCAATAACAAATTTAACTACTGTGTAGAAATGAAAAAAGGATCTAAAATAACCTTAGGATCAAAACCAAAATACATAGTCTCAAATGGGGTCACATAAGAGACCCCAGATCAAGCAAATAATACGCATCATGATAAAAAAGTTGTAATATACCAATAACGACATTAGGTGATGCCTTAAATTCTAGCCAATTAGAAAGAGCATATAACCTATTCTAAACTGTGTCGGTACCAGAAAAAAAAATAGATGTAGAATCAGTACCTTTTAGTGCAGGAGCAGAAGATGAAGAAACTAAAGCGTTTCTCACCCCCAAAGAACCCTTACTAAACAAATAGTTTTTAAGTATATGGCCTGGCCGGCCATATTTGAAATATTTGTCCCACTCCTTATCATAGAAACCCTTATGCAAACTACCACAGAACCGGCAAGGAGGGAATTATAAGGCCAACTGAGCCTCACTTGGCTGAGATTAGGTAGCTTGTGCCCTAAAATTATCACTACTGTTATGACCCGAGCTGAGGCCATGTCTGCAATGGGCATCCCAAACCATTAAGGCTCAAGAAATCCCTGTAAATCCCCAACCCGCTAGTGATATTATTAACTTTGGGCCCAAGCCCACACGGCTTTAAAATGCATCACTAGGGAGTAAGGCTTTCTTACTTATATACTCAATATCCCTCATGTGATTTGCCGATGTGGGACTCCTTCCTAAGTTGGGGTGTTACATACACCCCCTTATGGACTTAGTGTCCTCGCTGAGGTTTGCCCTACCGAATGGGATTTGCCTATACTCAAGAATGAGGTTTGCCCCACCATATAGAGATTTGCTTAAACTCAATTTGAACTCTGGCCCACATTGATAGGGCTGACACAGAAGCAGCTCTGATTCCATTCTATCACGACCCAAGCCGAGGCCCTGGCCGCTATGGCATCTCGAACTATCAAGGCCCAAGAGACCCCTATAACTTCTTAACCCACTAGTGATATTGTCTACTTTGTTCCCAGGACCGCACGGCTTTAAAATGCATCACTAGGGAGTAAGGCTTTTTTACTTATATAACCAATATCCCTTCTGTGTTTTGCTAATATGGGAATCCTTCCGAAGTTGGGGTGTTACAGCCATCGTACCGATGCCTATCACTCGATTTCTTCGAGTAAGGAGTAGTATCTGAAGTGAAGGAACCAGAACTCCCCCACTTCTTCTTTTGCCACTTACCACCATCCTGACCACCTTGCTAATAAGCACTACCCTATCCAGATGACCTAAATCTTACTCTACCTTTCCCCTAACTTAGTATGCTTTCTCTTTTCATCCTCCACCTATTGCATATAAACCACCGACCTAGAAATATCTATATCTTTGATTAGCAATGCAGTTTTGCTATTAAGGATCAAAACCCGAGATAGTCTAGAAGCAATTTTTCTTATCCTAAACCTTATGTCAGACACCAATTTTGGAGCATACCTAGACAGCTGATGAAATTTCAAGGCATATTACTTAACAGACATTTTCCCTTATCTTAGATTGAAAAATTCCTCCACCTTCACTTTCCTTAACTCCTGATGAAAGAAGCGATCTATAATAGCATTAGAGAAAGTCTCCCATAAAGTCAACTCCTCAGCATCACCTATCGCCCTATCTCACTCCTTGTACCATTGGTATAATATATACTTAAGTGGATAAGCAGCAAAATTCACCCCTTCCATATTCGTGACCTGCATCACCCAAAAGATTTTCTCTATTTCATCTAAGAACCCCTAAGGATCTGTCATGCCTCAAATCCTATTGGGGTAGACTGGAACCCATAACCAAGGATGCCCAGGAGAACCAGCTCATAACCTTATACTTCCTATGCATACCTCTATGACAACTCGAAATTCGGACAGCATCATGTCGCATATAAAAGGAAATAATCACCTGTATAAGCTCGAGCACACATATATATGTATATACAATACTTGGCCATTGGAGCCATCACTCTATTAACAAAACACCACCTTGACTGTACATTAGGTCTACAAAGCCTCTAGACAATACACAGAGTTTAACTAAGATCGGAACACACCCCGCCATATAACTAAATTCTATACAATACCAAAAGTGATTGGATATGACATGGAAAGCCCCAAAGTAAACTGAAGCTTGCCAAAAGCAGCTGGATATCCTGGCTCCTACTTGTGCGGTGTATGAGCGAGCTGAGGTACCTGTGCCTGCGGCATGAAATGCAGGTCCCCCGTGGGGGATGTCAGTACGAAATATGTACTGAGTATGTAAAGCTGTAGATAATCACATATGATATAGGAGCTTAATAGAAATCAGAAACAAGTGAATAAATCGTAATAGGAGTGGACCACACTTACTAGAACTTGTAACAACCTGTACATTGTATTTATTCAATCACTTTACCTTCGTTCTTATCATCTTTGTAATCATTACTGTACTGTACTATGACCATTAGGCTGCCTCTAGTACATATCAACTGGGATTGACCCATGATAGGCTTATGCCCCTGGGATACCACCCATACACACATAAATAGGGATCGACCCATGATAGGCTTATGCCCCTGGGATACCACCCGATAAGAGAGAACTTCCATCACTTAGTTCAATTAATCTTTGAGATTGTTATTTCGGTCGCCACCATATTTTTGATACTTTAAAACAATGATACGTTAATAAGAGACATATAAATAGACCATCAATGCAATAATAATGAAGTAAGAACTCATTGGCACATCAATGAAGTGTTTTGGAGTCATCAATGCCATAACAATGAAGTAAGAACTTATTGGTATATCAATGAAATGTTTTGGAGTCATTAAAAGCACATGGATCTTGTTTGAGTAACCAGATACCTTCTGTCATTCATTAGTGCAATAAACATGTAAGATTTGGCAAACAAGTATTGGAATTTCTTGACATCTTGTAGGGTGGAAACAAGTTCATTAGTAACGTAGGACATCATACAAAACCATTATGGATCATATGTTATTGAATAACTTTGGAAACTTTCTTAATAGAACAATTGTTCACTTTCATGTCAAAGATATGGCATAGAGTATGCTTTACATACCTGACTATCAACCTTCAATACTAGTCCCAAATGGACTTCCCGTCTTTTCGGATTACTTATCTACAATGAACATATATAGCAATCTAGTATTAGCAACCAAACGTCACAATTCAATTATTTGAATTCACCAAACTAGTGGTTAAGTAGTAAGCCTTAATTACACCATAAAGGGTGTCACTTTAATCCTCTTATACTCCAATTACATTCACATGCCATGCATATTCATACAACCTCCTCCAATATCAAGTTTGGATTCATTTATCCTTCTAACCAATCCATTAAACCAAATTGAGCCATAGACATAAATAATCATCAATTCAATAGTATATCACCATATCCACCTTCCATAACTCAATTACCATATCCACCTTCCATAATTCAATACAACCAAACCAAGTAAAATAGTCCATAACCCTATTTCCATCACCTTTCAATAACAACCAATACATATAATCCTCTATCACACATATACATATGGAAAAGAACAAAGAAAAACAATGTTCATACCTTAGAATTCACCTCTTGATTATGCAATCCTATTTGCACAAATAATAGGTGTCGTTTGAAGCTCTCGAGATGACAAACGTAGTTATTGGATTACTTTGGAATTTCTACGGTTGAATCAAAAGTAATTTAAAAGTCAAATTTGGCTAGGGTTTGTTCTTCCTCAATGATTGATGATGAAAATGAGTTTTTGAACTCATATACATGTATATATACACATATTCCCGTCCATAATATAATAGGAAATGACCAAAATGCCTTCAAAATTTAAATAATGTCAAATCTGTCCTTTGGTGGACTGTTTTGATAAGCTAAAGTAGATCGACCATAACTCTTTGCTCCGATATCGGATTTGGGTGAAATCGGTATCGTTGGAAGAATAATTCAAAGAGATTTCATTTCATATAAAGTAGGCCACCCAGTTTGTCCTGTACAAAGAGTTATGGTCATTTGAAGTTAACCCTAAAAATCTGTTTTGAGAGGCTGAAGTAAAACGAGTATAACTCCTTACTCAGACGTTGGATTTGGATGAAACCAATTGCATTGGAAAGAAGACTCAAAGATATTTCTTTTCATAGGTCGAAGATCTCCCAGTTCATTATATTAAGGGATTTATGATCGTTTGAAGTTGACCTAAAAATTCTGCTGGCCTCAGTAGTTTGTATGCAGGAAATTTTCCTACACATTTATTATTCCCAAATATCCCCGCCACCGTTTTATAGTTTCGAATGTGCTCGATTATATCCGAAACCTATCCATTTTGGGAAATATTTATATCGTTGGAAATCTTATTCAATAACCTTTGCATGGAACCATCGACGGGCAAATTTTGGTATAAATAAAATAAAAAAATTAATTCCATATAAATAAGACCAATAGACGTACTTGAATATACCAATACATATACTTGAATACGGGGTGTTACAGGATCCTTCTCTACCCTCACACTAGTAAAAGTAGGAGGATTCATCTTCGTAAATCGGCCAACCCTTGTGGCCTCAGTAGATGAAACACCAGATGCATCCTGCTCAACTTGAGAAGCAACCAACTGAGAACTAACATAAATCGATTGACAAAATCTTGCATTTGTCACCTCACTCTAAGGAGGACTATTAACAACTGATGGAACTCCATAAATATCAGGGGAAGGACCCCTAGACCTAGTATGTATCCCTTGAGTAGATCGTGTACCATCAACATCATCATCAGTTAGGACAGAGGATTTTCTTGCATCTCTAATATTGAGGCATGATCTAAAAGGCGAAAAAACCAGAATTAGAGAAAATTCCAAGACTTAGACTCCAAGCTTAAAAATAGAATACCAAGAAAGTAAAACATTCCTAAATGTCATGTAGCCTCTTTCTTATGAGTGTGGCGTGCTACAGACCCTTAAAAGAGACTCTACTCAACACAACTTTGTAGACTCCCATTTAACCATGAACCTAAAGCTTTGATACTAACTTGACACGACTCGAACTAGGGCCTTATCATAATGGGTATTCCAAGTTCAACCATGACCGGGGACCACCCATGTTACCTACCCAACCTTCAAATACGCATACCCTAAGTCAGATTAATTCTAACATTTCAATCCAATAGTTGATCCTAAATCTGATCACTAAGCAGGAGGAGTAGAACGGTCGGTTTTTGCATCACGTGGGGATACAGCCGCCAGAAGATAGGTTAGGGAGTGAACACTAGCATGAACTCAGGATAAGGATAAAATAATGGCACCCAGTAAAACCAAGTAAACCAACCATATGCACACAACCATACATATATATATATGCAACTATGCTGGGAAAGAAAGCCAAGTTTAGTACGTCTTTAAAACCATTAACCTAGGTATGTGTAGCGTAACCATCTTAGAACCACCCATGGGCTATATAGGTCAAGTTTAATACCCTGAATGAGCCCCGATACATGTAGATGCATGAACTAGAAATACCATAAGAGTCGGGGATTCTAGAGTACCGTTTGCTCTCCATGATACATATGTATAGTGTACTTAGAGGATTCCCATGAACCTTATAGTATTATTTATGGTTGCTATGACCAACCCTGATGTCAGTAAACATTAGCCTCCAGTGTCCGTCAATTGGACTCACACCTTTATGGTTAGCTATCACACCCCACCATTATTACCCAATTAAAACCATTACCATTTAACCAAACCATTATTCCATTATTATTAACCAAGGCTATAAGTAATTGTATCGTCACACTGACTATAGCTTGTAATAAAAGTCCTTATCCAACCTTAGGGGATTCTCGTGTACCCCATAGGTTACATTATTTAGTTTACTTAAGGGAATCCGTTTTACCCCATAAGTGTTCCATTATTAAGTTTACTTAGGAGATTCCCTTGTACCCCACAAAAAAGTTTGATTAACCATAACCATGACCACCAAACCTTACCATTTAACCATTTAAACCATTCAAACCATTTAGAGTTATACTACTAAACCATACCATACAATAGTTCCATTAGAAAAATCCAATAATATAGTAAAAGAATTATCATAGGTATTTTATCAAACATGTTGGGGGCATAGTATTTCCAAAATCAAATCCAATTGCCAATTAATAATTTTCATGCAACCAATTTTCCAAACCACCAGTAAAGCATGTAATTACATAATTAAAACAAAGGAAAACCACAACCAAGCATTAAATACCAAAACCCCAACATATATTTGAAAACCCCAAAACCATATAATAATTATGCCATGAAACATTGTATAAAATATGCCTTTAGTTGGAACTAACAATGAGGGAGGAGTACATACCTTAGATTAAAGAGATGATAGAGAGAAATTACTCGTACAAGCCCCAAATTGATCCTTTAGATGAAACCCTAGCCTTCTTTTACCCAAGAGCCTTAGAGAGAGTTTCTAAGTGTTTTAGATTAGAATAATAGGTTAAATGATGTCCCAAAAGAGTTACAAGTCATGGGGCCTTAAGAGGTTAAGTGGGGAAATTCTCAAATTACCCCTAACTTAAACTACTTAAAATTCCCTCAGGCGATACGACTCTCCCATACCAGTCGTACCCTCTCATATGACTGGTACCCATCACTTGTACCCTAGGCCTTTCCCTTGGACCCAACACTATCCAATATACAACTTAACTAAACCAAGTTGTACCCAACTATGTGATTTGTACCCCTAAATCTTATCCCTAACACAATAGAATAAAAGAAAGTTTGAACACCACCTACCATACGAGTCAATAGTACAACTCATACCCTAACTTACAGTTTATGTTGAGCCACTTATACTCATATTTATGTTAAGTTACTAAGTCTTAGATTAAGTGAAGGAAAAACCCAAACCATACGACTTGTCACCAACCATATGACTCATACCCACCAAGTCATACCCATTCTAGAAACTAATCCAACCCACTAACCAACACTGCTTATCATACGACCAAGAGCATACCAACTGTACCCCATCATATGATTGTTACCCATAAGTCGTATGATGTCTAGAATTCAAAAATCTAGGAAAAAATTAAAGGGTCTAAACCTAGGATATTTCACTCCCATGAAAGGAGTGATGCAGTTTGGGAAGAAGGGTAAGCTTATTCCCTAGTATGTTGGTCTGTACTTGGTTTCGAGAAAGGTTGGTAATTTGGTGTATGAGTTGGAGTTGCCTTATAGTTTAAGTTTCCTTCATCTGGTGTTCTATTTCTCTATGTTGAAGAAGTATATGGCTGATCTATCACAAGTTATGCCTATCAAGGACATTGGTATTTTTTATTATTTATCCTATGAGAAGATCCTAATTAAGATCTTGGATCGGCAGGTTCATCAGTTACGGACTAAGGATGTAACTTCGGTGAAGGTTCTATGGAGGAACCACAAAGTTAAAGAGGCTACTTGGGAAGATAAAGAGGACATGAAGTCCAAGTATCCATTCTTATTTTCTGCTCTGGAAATTTATGCAGAAGATATCTGATCTTCATAACATCTTTGTTTTTTGAATTAGTTAGAGAAAAGATTGATTTCCTTTCATCTTTGTTTTCTAACTTAGTTAAAGGTCAAAGTAGAGGTATTAGGGTGTAAATTATGGTTGTACTACTTTGTTCCATCATTCGATGATGAATGATCCAAGTGGGGAAGAATTGATACACCCTGGGTTTTAAGCCTAGGAAATTTCCTAAGCCTTGAGCTCACTGCCTTTGTAACGACTCACTATACAAGTAGTATGGTATGGGTATGGGTCAGGTGACCCATCTCATAAGGATTCCAGTTATTGGTGGTTAAGAATCTATTGTGGGTATAACTTAATGGTGATGAGTCATATGTTAAGGTAACTAGAGGGTTGAGTCCAATCATATGTTTTTTAGTATCTAGCCCTTGATGTTCTATTTTAGATACGAGTAGATCTTACTAGTCATATAGTGTGGTGACTAGTTAGGCTAGGGAGTCACAAGTTGGACAGAATGTGGTGTCCAACCTTCTGTCTTGGTGATGACTAGATATTACTAGTCTTGTGTTATGGTGACGACGTAGAAGCTTGACTCGTAAGTTGGGATGAGATTTTTACAGTATAAGTTGTAGGTATTCTGGATATTTTTCCTCTTAACACCTTTTGACCCCATGAAATAAAACACCTTTGGAGGCTTCATTAACTTATGATTCTAAATCAAACACTCTCTAAACTCTCTCAAATCTCTCCCAAGCTCTTGGTTCAAGAAAAATCTAGGGTTTCTTCAATTCAATTAATTTGGGACTTTCAAGAGGGATTCTCTCTATCTTCCTTGGTGTCAAAGGCATGTTACTCCTCCCTCATTGTTTAGTTTTACTAAAAGCATATTTTAGTGAAAGGTTTTCATGGTATTATTAGGGTAGTGTTTTGGTTTTCAAATAGATGTTGGGGGTTTTAGTTGTTCATGGTTGGATAAAGTTTTTCCATGTTTTTCTTATGGTTTTTCATGTTATAATTATGGTTTGAATAAGTGGTTTCATGGCAATGGTTAATTGATACTTGGTTTTGATTTTGGAAACTATATTCCCTCAACATATTTGCTAAAATGACAATGAGAATGATTTTGTCACATAGTTTGGCAATTCTTGAAACCTTTACATTGCATAATATGGTAATGGAACTTAAATTGGTTTGCTTGGTTCTAAATGGTTTATAAAGACCTTGGTGGCCATGGATTTGGTTTAATTGGAAACCTAGTGGGGTTCATGGGAATCTCCTAAGTGTTGGCTAATGACATTGCTTGCAAGCTATAGTCGGTATGACGTTACCACTTCATAATGCCTTGGTAATTGACTCCTGAAATTGGTGCTTTGGTTATGTGCATAATATTTTAATTGGGCAATAATGGCGGGTCATGATAGCTAATCTTGAAGGTGTAAGTCTAATGGACGGATACTGGAAACTCATGTTTGCCTACTGAGGGTTAGTCATGCTGACTATATGCTTGTGGGGGATACGGGAATCCCCTAAGTTATACTTGTATATATATATCATGAAGGGTGAAAGGTACACGAAAATCCCCGGCCCCTATGATAACTCCGATTTGTGTGGCTACATACACTGGAGCCTATTCAGGGAGTAACACTGGAACCATATAGCCAGTGGGTGGATTATGACAGTAAAGCTACAAACCCAAGTTAAGGTTTTAAATGCTTGATAAACCCGATTCTCTTTCCTGACATAGTATATATGTATATATGTATATGATTGCATATGGTTATTTACTTTGTTTTTGAATAATGGAATTATTTTATCCTTATTATTGAGTACATGCTAGCGTTCACTCCGCTAACCATATTTGGGAGTTATATCCCTACACGATGCAAGAACCGACCAAACTACTTCTCTTACTCAGTGATTTGGATTCAGGGGAAGCTTTGTGTCAGATTGAAGTGGTGAGATTTCATACTCCGGAAGACTCCATTTCATGCTATGGACTTTCTTAAATTATTTTTGTTCCTTAGACTTTGGTTTTGTCTATAGTCGAGGGCTTGTCCCGACTGAATGTTCTTTATTTTTGGTTAGATGCTTCGTGGGACTACTATAGGCATAGGGGGTGTCGTTATTAGTGTCATCCTTTGGTATTGTATTTGCATTAGGGTTGGCACCTGTTGGGTACTTGATTAAGGTTATTGGATTATGGTTATAGACCTTGTTTAATGTCCTTAAGCTATTATTGTTCTAGCTTGTTATATATTTGAAATTCATCCGACATAAGGTGCAGGGTGGTTACGATTGGGTATTGGGGTGGTTTCCGATCCCATTTGGACTTAAGGTACCCAAAATGATGAGGCCCTGGTTCGGGTCGTGTCAGTCCCATACTTAGCCACTGTTTGCAAATGATTTCCAAATTCAATAGAAAGGCCTTCCTTATCTCGAAAATTGTTTCAAATGACTTTGTTTTAATTATTTGTTATAATCTAACCTGGTTTGTTTTTACTTATAAAAATTTAAAACTTGTAAATGTCATGACATGTCAAGAGCTAAATGATCAAAGCAAAGTAGATAATGATGAATGCGAAGAATATGGAAATGATGCAATAATTATAAAACAATTAATATATGAATTGAAAGACTTCTGGAATTAGCAAAAAACCCAACCTTGAACAGACTGAGGTGGTTAATCTGGGTAATAACAATGAAGTTAAGGTGACTTCCAGACAAAATCAAGTAAGACAAAGCTTATCAATTTGCTCAAGAAATACATTGACATATTCTCTTTGTCTTATAATGACGTGCCAAAGTTGAGTGCAAGCATCATTTCTATAAATCACCAATTGATCCAGAAGTCAATTGAAATAAATGGATGCTTGATCTTATCCTCATTTAGATAAGTGCAAAAGAAAATTCACACCAAGTTAATAGAAGCAACATAGGTTTTTTTTAGATAGACAACTAAGAGTTGCCGAGATCAATTGACTATGATGTTGTTAAGAGATACTATATTAGAAGTCATTCTTCTCTTTATGTTTTTTCCTTGTAATTGCACTCTTCCTAATGTAATAATTTTATGCTTTCTAGTAGCTTAAATTCCTTCCCCTTTATGTACAAACTACTTTTGACCTAAATTCCTAAGAAAGGGATACATAGGCGGCCTTTGTCGGCTTTGGTAAATCCCTTAAGGTTTTCAATATTTTCTTTAATCTTAAACTACCTGATGATCTAATTCCTGCATCAATAAGATAAGTAGACTCCCCAATGACTCGGTCACATCACCCAAGAAAATGAAAACCAGGTAGAATTGTTGAGAAGAAATCTCAAAAATTCTGAAGAAGAAGATCACCCTTCAACAAAAGAGATAAAGAAGAACGCCATAAGCGGGAATCTTGAGAAAGAAAGTTTCAAGATCCCCATAGATTCAATCACCTAAGATTTGTCACAAAAACTTTTTAACAAGGTAGAAATTTTGAAAAGGACTTCAAAATTTCCACCAAGCTTCATTCATGAATTTAACTCCAAGAATTCTCTAGCATCAAAAATCCAAATCTACTTTAGAGATCATCAACTGCAATAGAGTACAAACGGATCGATCCCCAGCTATGATGGATTTTTCAAAATACACTCTCAAACACCCAAAACAATGTTAAAGATTTTTAAAGGTTCTCCAGCAGATGTCAAATGCGATAAGGCCTCGAGCGAAAGATGTTCACCAAGATACCACATGACATGACTAGCATAGATATTTTCAAAATTTTCTTTAACATTAGATCTTTCAAAATTAAACTATTGTTGAAAATATTTTATGCATTTTTATATTCATCTAATTTTGTCTCAAATCTACAGGAAAATGTCCTACTGAAGGTATGTAAACACCTAGCTCTATGCACCTAGAAGAGATATTATACTCAAATCAAGAATAAAGTCTGACTTATCACAAGAAAGAGTTTAGTGAAGTCCCAAGATTAGAGTCTAACTTTGGAACTCAAATTAAGAGTACACTGGCTTACTAGATGTGATCATAATACTAGGTTTTTCCATACAGTCATTCTTAATAGAAGGAGAAGGAATATGATCAACACTCAGGAAACTGATTCTGGTAATTGGATCAATAACCAAAAAGACATTATCCATTTTATCTAGAACTTTCATATGAGCCACTATACTTCTAATCATAATATTACTTACTATAGATGCCAAAATAACCTTTCTTATAGGGGTTCAATCCCCAATTTTTCCCACCAACTCTTAGATAGCATTTTCACCATAATTGAAATAAAAAAAATTGTCTTCTCTTTTAATCCTAGCAAGGCCCCTAGACCTGATGGGCTCCACCTTTTTTCTATCAAAACATCTAGGACATTATAAAACCCCAGTTAATTACCTTTTGCACAAATGTGTTCACTACTGGGACAATGGATGATAATGCCAACATCACCTATCTATGCCTCATCCCAAAATGTGACAATGTTGTCTCCCTCATAAACTTCAGTCCTATTGGGTTATGTAACACCCAATACAAAATCACCACCAAAATGATAGCCAATAGAATCAAGCCTTGTCTTTCTCATATCATAAGTCCTATCCAAGCTAGCTTCCTCACTAATAGAGGGGAAGGGACTTTAATAATGCTATCATTGTCCAATATTACATCAGTCACTAAAGAATGGTAGCTTGATCACTCAAGATAGATCTTGAGAAAGTTTTTGATAGTATTGAGTGATCCTTTATTAGGCAAGCCCTTCATTTTTTCAATTTCCCTCCAAGGCTCTCTAACTTGATCATGTCTTGTATTTCCTCCACCTCTATTTCTATCCTAGTAAAGGGATATAAAACTTAAAAATTTTAACCCCCTTGGGGGATTAGACAAGTTGACCCTACATCTTCTTACCTCTCATATTTTGCATGTAACTTCTCTCAAAAGAACTGAGCATGCAGTGGACTTCTTAAACTGGACTTCAATTTCCATATTCAAGGATGGTCCCAAAGTCTCTCACCCCTTCTTTGTTGATGATCTCACTCTTTTTGCTAGAGCAGACACTAAAAACTATCAAATCATTAGGAATATTCTTGCTAGCTTCAACTCTTTCTCTGGCTAAAAAATCAATATGAGTAAATCAAAAGTCATCTTTTCTATAAACTTCTCCCAGGACACTGTCAATAATTTGGCTTGTCTTCTTAACATCCAACTCAAAAATACTTTTGATAGACATTTAGGTTTTCCTATTTCCCATAAAGCACCCACCAATGGTGATTTCCAATTTATTTTGGATAACATAAACTCTAAGATGGTTGGTTGGAAAACAAGATTCCTTAATACAGCTAGTAGAACTACCCTTGCTAGAGCCTCCCTTAACAACATTCCTAACCATAAATGCAATGCATTAGCCTCCTCCAGATGATCCTTGAGAAAATTGATAAAGCTTAGAGAAATTTCATATGGGGCACCACAGAGGTCAAAAGAAAAATGCATATGGTTGGTTGTGAGGAAGTCACCAAACTAAAGCAACTAGGGGGAATAGGGATCCAAAAAACAGATATAAATGACCACATAATGTACACTATTTTTCTCTGGAGAATCATTAATCATCCTAACACTCTTTGGGATAAGATCCTCACAAATAAGAATACCAACATTGGAACCAACTCCAAGCACTTTGTGTCCAGAACCTGAAAATGTGTTTGTAGAGGTTAAAGAACTTGTAATGCTTTGGATTGTTCACAAAGGTGACGAAGTCAGTTTTTGGATGACAAATGGATCCCTAACGTAGAACCTCTTAGGACCCTCATTCATGGTCCTATGTCAAACTAGCACCTTGATTCTAAAATCTCAGGCATCTGGAACAATGATACTTGAAACTTCAATGCTATATTTTTGAACTTCAACCCTCAATCATACGTACTATCCAGGATAGTTTTTTTCTTGCACCAAAAATAACAAAGAGTATTCCATTTGGAACCTCACTACGAATTGAGTTTTCATTAGTGCTAGTGCCTATATGTTTATCTTCTTAAATAACCTCAGGCACACTGATAGAAAAACTATAAATAGATCTGGGAATTGAAAATTCCTCAAAAAATCAAGCATTTTCTATGGTTGTGTCATCATAACAAACTTTCTTATATTTAAAGCCTTAAAATATAGGCTTACCTATTAAACCTAGTTGCAAGACCTGTCATAATCCTTGTGAAGGCATCACTCATCTGTTTTGGAGTTGCATGAATACAACTCATCTGTGGAACTGCCTCCTACATAAGTAAACCAGTCTCGCCCTCTTACAATTCATCCTCAAAACCTTGACAACTGGGAATACTTATGAAAAGAGCACAAAAACAAACCCATCGATAACTGCATTAATCATAATATCCTTACATCTTTTAGCTTGTGACATATCTTGAAATATAAGAGTGATAACTTCTTCAATCATAATACTAATTCACCCTCCTTTAAAAAATCTTATGATGATGCTATTGAATTTGGACATCTATTAAAACCCCATGCTAATAACAATAACAACCTCACATTCATCACAGTCAAGTGGGATTCTCCCTAGCTAATCACTTACAAACTGAACACAGATGGCTCTTGTTTGGGTAATTCAGGAATATGAGATATTGGAGGTGCTATTAGGAACAATAAAGTAGATTGAATTTTGTGTTTTAGTAAAGGTTTCCCGGTTGCTACTAACAATCAGATGGAGCTTATAGCTCTTTTGGAAGGCCTAAAAATTGTAGAGAACCACTATTTTTGTCCTGTGGAGATTAATGTTGACTCAAAAGTGGTAATACTTATGCTTAAGAAAGGAAACTTATGTTATGACTCCATTATTGATTCATGCAGGTCTGTGCTGAGAAGAATATAAAATCCACCATTGATGAATTCCTTTAGAGAGCAGAACTTTGTCACAAATTCTTTGGCAAAGAATGGGGCAGCAAGGAAAACTTTTGACAATACAAATCTTTTTTTCATTTCTTCCTATGTATGCCTTTGAAAATGTAGGGGCAGACATCCTAGGAACTCCTCATACTAGGAACCTTATACAATATCCTAACTCTGATGAGGCAAACTCTTTTATTTTGGAGCTTGACTAACAGTCGATCATGTAGTATATTAATACTCTAGGACTTCTATTCTAGTTAATACAACGTCTTAAATTACCAAAAAAACTGATAGAAAAGAAGGTAGAAAGATCCATCATGAAAATAATATAAAGCCTTGTGCCATTCATGAAGATGTAAGAAATCACTTTCATGATTCCAAACATATATTAGAATGCTAAAAGCATAGTCGATGGTTGGTTGGTTATCTTGAGTGAGACAAATATATTTTTAATTTCTTTGTCCCTTTTTAACTTTTAACGTGATCTTTCTTTTTTCTAAAATAAATATTAGTCCTGTTAATTGTATGTTATTTGATTTCTTACGACTATGATATAGCCATATGCATCTACAAAGATTGTAAAGATTCCAAATTTATTATCTTCGTTAAAAAGGTATGACAATTTCTGTTATATTCTTTCTTCCCTTGCTTTTTTTTCTATAATTCTCCTTGTACTTTATTTATATCTTGAGATAGAGGTAAATTCTTTGAACACTCTGTCATCTATAAACTCCACTTTGTAGGATTATACTGAATATGTTGTTTTTGTTGTTATTATTTATTTATAGCAGTATTGGGTTGCATAGTATTCGTAACACGCAGCGAAGACAAAGAGCAACCCTAGACAGATATATTTGCGTTTAAAATTTATTAACATATAAAAAGTAGATTTCAAGATAAATCTGGTGACAGTAGTCATAGCTTAGAATTTCTTTGATAGTACGAAGCTTTTGTGTGTATTCACACCAAGATCGATCTTTGTTGTCAACTCCTTGATCAACAGAACTCATGAACAAATTAAATTACAAATATTATGTTGAAACTTTTCTCAAAAATCTCAACTCACGATAAACGAAATCAGAAAAAATTTTCTTGTCAATTATATTTTCTTTCTTGATTTACTATTGGACTCAAACACTTTCAGTGAAGTATTTTTCTCATAAGAATTATTCTTGTAGTGAAAACCTTCTCCATAATGAAAATTTTTCTCATGGTGAAAAAACTTTTTCATAATGAAAACTTTTCCCACAATGAAAATCTTTTTCTCATGAACTTGTGTTTTAATGAAAATCCTTTTTCTTAAAACTTTTTGTGTTCGAAAATCATTTTTCATCACCCTTTATATAATACCGCCTCTAAACCTTTTTCCTATTAGATTAAGGTAATAATTTATTTGAGATAAAAGTTCAATATCTTAATTAAACTTTTATGAAAAATTTTCTTATGAAATATAACTGATTCTCAATCGGCATGTTGTTGCCGTGTTTAACAGTTTATGGACTTCCCATAATTAGACATACAAATTTCATAGTGGGTTTGTCTCATGCAAATTATTTCTATCTAGTTTTAATGAATTAATCTATCTAACTTCGTGAAGTGTTATTAGTTGATTATTTACCAGTAAATCAAATATAATTGTATTAAAGGAAAAGACTCAAATATGTGATTCAACTATCAGAAATAGCTCATTTATGTTATTAAGTTTGGCTCATTCATGCCATCACCGTTACAAAACCAGCTCATTCATGTCATTACTTTTCAACGGTGGATTTTCAAAAAAGCTTTGCCACGTGGCCTTTTATTAGAGGTCCATGTCATTAATTAAAATAAGAAAAAAGGCTCAAATATACTATTGAACTATCAGAAATGGCTCATTCGTGCCATCATTATTATAAAACCAGTTCATCCATGTGATTACTTTTTAATGGTGAATTTCAAAAATAGTTTTGTCACGTGGACTTTTATTAGAGGTCCACGTCATTGCTTAAAATAAATCTATATTAATTTCAAAATATTTGAAATTATTTAGTATCAGGATTATTTGTCCCACCATTTATACCATAGTGATAGAATAAGTTACCCCATATAAATGGCGGAATAATTAGGATAGCGGACTTCTTTTAAAATGTTATTTGGAAATGATTTTCAATAATGTATGTTTCCCTCATTCGTGATGAAGAATGGAGAAGTTCTATTGGTACACTTCTTTTTTTTTATTTGTCCTAATCTTTTATTGGCTTCTTTTCTTGCAACTTCGGAGTATACATTGGAGTCATTGAAATTACAACTAATCAGTTACTGTAGGATAAAAAAAAAAGTTACTGTAGGATAGAATTTTTTAGGCTTCTGTTAAGCGTAACATTTATAATGATTCAGAATCAACAAAAAATAACCAAAGGATATACGCTAATCACTATTTTTTCTGATTAGAAAAATAGTTATTGTTGTAGAAAAAAGTACTTTTAATGGGTGTGGGTCGGGTTATGTTAAATAGATATTCTTTTTAATGGATCTAAGATATTTTAAAATTAATATTGATTTATTTTTATTAATAACGTGTGCCTCTAATAAAAGGCCACGCGGCAAAAATATTTTTGAAAACTCACTGTTAAAAAGTAATCATATGAATAAGTTGGTTTTATATCGGCGATACCACAAATGAGCCAAACTTTTAGCTGATGGGATAAATGAGTAATTTCTGATAATTCAATGGCATATTTGAGCCTTTTCCCTTAAAAACTTTTTGGATCATTTAATTAATGACGTGGACGAATCATTGTTGACCAAGTGTACAAAATGATTTTGCCAAAAATCACCAAACTAGACTGTTAAAAAAAGGCATGAATGAGACTTTTTTGTAACGACAATGGCATGAATGAGTCAAACTTTAAACAAATGACATAGATGAGCCTTTTCTCAAAATTTGATGGCATATTTAAGCCTTTTTCTTTGTATTAATAATAAGTACCACACGTGAATGTTCAGATTCCATAAGGTGAACCCAATTCAAATGGAATTTCACCAAGTGGAAGTTTACATTCATTTATTAATATTTTATTAATATGCTATATATAAATAATATTAAATATATATCATATGTATATTTTAATCAAGAAATATAATTTAATTTCCTATTCTAAATAGAAAACTTCAATTTATTCATAGTATTAATTATATTTTTGGTGCTAGCAAAGTATATAATAATATTTTATTTGGACTAATACTTTATTTGTTTGACCAATTAAATATTTTAATTTAATTATCAAATAATAAAATAACTAATTTATTAACAAAGACCAGAACAGTCGTTAGTGTACGGTGCCATAGGTTCAAAAGTAAGCCTGCGGTAAATTGATCATATCAAAATACTAATCAAGGTTGGCGTCTAGTAACACTCCTTAACGACTGGATAGCATGAGGGGTACAATTTACTCTCAAGAACCTGTAGAAGAATAATGTAGGATTTCTTTATGCCCTTATAATTTCAGATCATCTTAGGATATGATCTAACTGTCAAATCCCAATAGGTGATCAACTATGTGTCCATGTCAGATTATAATTGCAATGGCCTAAGAAACTCTTCTCTTCTTTCATTCAATTGCTTTAGCTAAGGTCTTGATTAGTCGTTTATAATAAATGACAACATAGAGATTAAACTCATTATCAAGAGTTGACAAATTTCATCTTGAATCAATCATTAATTTAATAGGCATTTAAATATACTCAATATCCTTTCAATCACATCTGTATGAACATGGGTGTCGGTATCAAAGTATAATAAATAACTTATTAATTACTATGATGATCTCAAGTCAAGAATACTCTTACATCACATTCTTCAAGATAATATCCGAGTGACAGTTTATGGTAGTCTAATCATTAGGAATTATTCGGTGAGTCTATTCAGTGACCATATCTCCATATGCATCATCTATGCATGTGATTTGTTAATGAGATCAATTAATCTTATAAAGACCACCATACACATATTAATCTAATCGGATCACCAATGTCCTAATTAGTAATCCTACGATCAAGAATAATTTTAGATTATGTTTTAAGAAACATGACATTCTCATTATCATGATCTCCATCATGATGTCAGGTTCCTTAACTTAATCAAGGACCTTATCATATTGATCAAACAATTTGATATAACTATGAAAAAGAATATTAGATGTCATACATTTATATCAAATAGTAATATTTATAAAAACATGCCCAAATCATCAAATGTGAGATTGGATCTAGGACATATCACTATATCCCTTACAAGCAGGTCATGTAATGTTTAAATGGATAAATTTTTGAACTACTTTTTATTAGATTGGGTGAGGTAATAGCTTAAAGATAGCTCCTCAGTAATATAATTTCATGATTTTTTTCATGAATATTTACTTCCACTTTGTGTTCAATCGGAACTCACATATTCTTTGATTATTAATACTTAGAAATAAGTGTGTGTTGATTTCATATCTATTATTATATCACATGTATTTTAATTTGATCGAGGGAGAAATATCAGTTTTTTTCACTTTGCGATCAAATTACTACTTGATATTCCTTTCAACTAAGTGTCTCGCTTATTCTATCATTTATTTACTTGGTGAAAAAAATCAGAAAATCGCTCTGATTAAAAATGTAATTAGTTTGTCAAAGGCTTGATGCAATTATGTCCTTTATGAGGAAGTTAAAGTAAAGATTAGTTTGTAATCCTTGAAAATGTTATCTGTATTACATATTATTTTAGGAAAAGATGATTATATAACTTGTAATTCTTGAGGAAATTAATGTTATGTTCACTACTTCGTATTTTTGATAAAAATTGAATGCAAACAAATGTGTTAGGCGTTTGACATATTTCATATATAACCATTAAGGAACATCATGACACAAATATTCATTTAGGTACAACTATCAATAATATTTATTTCAAGCATGAAAATAATTTTTCGTATATTCACTACTTCGTATTTTTGATAAAATTTGAATTCAAACAAATGTGATAGGAGTTTGACATATTTCATATACAACCATTAAGGAACATCATTATAGAAATATTCATTTAGGTACGACTATCAATAATATTTTTTTCAAGCATGAAAATAATTTTTTCGGAGTTGTGCTCCCTCTGTTTTCTTTAAACTCATCAGACTTATATACTTTACACTTTTCTTTAGAAAGTTTGCTTAATTTCACTAAGTTATAAACCTGATTATTATTACTCTAATAAATTTAAAAAATAATTATTTAATGATAAGGATAAAATTGAATAGTGAATCAAAATTACAAAATACACAAAGTATGCCCATTGATGAGATGAAAATTAGACCAAACAAAACAAGAACATATAAAAAAATAAAGTGTACTTAGCAAGCGCACGGCCAAAATTAAGTTGAGAGAATGAATTTGAAGTTTAAACATATATCTCTAAGTATGGTGTGCCAAAACACAACTTCAGGTAATTTCGAAGCAAGTAATTTGTAAGAAACTTTACATGAAGCAATTAGTATGGGATACACATTGATAGCATCCAGGCTGGCCCACTTGTATTAAGATTGACGGGCTTCAATGAAAACAAGAAGATGTTTATGGTGGAAGAAAAGCCCAAGAATGAGTCCAAAAACTATCGAGAAGAATAGGCAAAGTGCTACACATATTTCATGATTCAAGTCCAAGCCCAAAAGGAAGAAGATTGAGCCCATATGGATTGTGAGTAAATTTAGAAACTTTTCCTTATTTTCTTAGGAGAGAATTTTTGATATTATTTTTACATGCTTTTCTAGTCCTAGTAGGATTTTATTTATTATTTCCATAATAGTAGATCCTAATCCCATGCTATTTTGGATAGCTTTTTCTTAGTCCTAGTTAGATTTAATAAAGGTAGATTCCAATCCCATGCTATTTGGGATAGATTTTTTTTTCCTATATATAAGGATGAATTTTGTTATTTTGAAGGAGACAATATTATTATTAATTGAGACTTTCTCTTATTTACACCTTTGTGTGTGGCTACTTGGGATTTACCTTGCCACCCTATAAGAACGATTCTTTAGGAGGTAAGATTAATTTTTAATTAGATATCTTTGGTTTCTATTAAAGTTAATTAAAGAAGGTGATTAGTCTTATACTAATTATTGTCTTTAGTTTCTTTGAAATAGGGGTGTAGATCACTTTTGATCTAAGTTCTTGAATTGACTCTATTAGTATCATAATTAATCTTAATTCGCTAATTTTGAATACTAAGATCAATTAGGGTTCTTAGCACTTAACCTCAAAATTGAGGATTTTACTCTCCAATTTTGCCTATCTTTACCGTCTTGCTTTTAATCTTAGTATTTTTGCTTCCGCACTATTTTTTGTTTATTAACGTAACCCAATTCTTATCAAGTGTTATCAAAGTGATTCTATCAAGGTTCCATTCTTGATAATTCTTGGGAGTTTCCTAGTTAAAAAAAAGGTTGATTTAGATCAAGAAATTCTAAATTTATTGTGTTTCTTGTTTTCCAACATCAAGGAGTAAAACCAAGAAGAGGAAAAAATTAGATTTTTTTTAATTGGTCATTTTCTTGTCTCACCAAACCCAATCCGTCTGGGAGTTGGTAATTTTTTTTATCTCAACATCTTACTTCTAAAAGAATTGTTACTAGTAGGGTTAATATATAAATCTTAAAGGAATCAGCCACAGGTTATAATTTGAGTGGGAAAAGGCAAGAGAGGTGAGATTAAAAAAAGGGCTAAATTAAGAGTTTTTGTTTTCTTTAACTTTTGGAGATGTCTCAAACCGTAAAGGATACAGATGCTGAGACTCAAAACAATGACATAGTCAAGGCACTTAGAAGGATTTTTGTTTGACTTGATTAGAGGTCACCAAAAACCCACCTAATCAGGTGAATATAACGGATTTAAGGAGAAATATTTTTCATATAAGGTGTGGGATAAAGGATAATATTTCCTCTATGGTTATGATTTTGAAAGTGATGCTAATGTGATAAGTTCATACGTGGTGGAGAAGTTAAAACGTACATTCATCAAACACAATAATTTCGGTGAACTTAAGGTGACTAAGCAATACATGATTTCTTTCTCCATTAGAAGGTACTCTGGTAATGTTCTTTATGATGTAATTCCAATGTAAGATTGTCATATCAAGCTTGGACGTTCCAGGCAGTTTGATAAGAATGCAATTTATGATAGGGAAAAAAATAGAGTTTCTCTTGAGCTAAACAAAATAAAATATAAAATTGTACCTTTAACTCTATCCCAATTTTATGAAGATCACAAACGTGTGAAAGAAGCAATGAAAAATTTTGAGAGAGAAAAGAATGATAGGAGTAAGGGGGAGCATGTTGACATTCTAAGTGAGGAAAGAGGAAAGGTTGTGTTGTGTGAAGAGAACGGGATGTCAAGTGAGGTCAAGAGAAAAGAAAGAAGAGATGATCATGAGAGTAATAAAGAGAGATAATAATGAGGTAGAGAAAGAGAACCAAGGGAGTTTGAGTGAGGTTATTTCTTATTCTAGCTCTAACCTTCCTACTTCTTCTTTTTGTTGCATTGATTCTCTTATAGGTACTCACGGAAAAGTTTGCATTGAAAAGTCTTCAGTGGATGAACTTAATACTAAGGTGGTAGAAACTATATGTCCTATTGAGCAAGTGTTTGTTCATAAGAAGATTATAGGTAAAGAGAATTATTTTAGACTTGTCCAAGATGAGGCTTATGACAAGAAGTCCAACAAGGCAGATGTAGATCTAACGCTAATGAGCAAGTAAAATGAAGTAATATTATTCCTTTGCTACATAAGACCAAATTAAGGCATGACTCCTCAAGTCTTGGTGATTGTAAGAAAAAAAATGTTTGCTACTAGTGATGAGGAAATCTGTGACTATTATGATACAAGTGATCAAATGCCCATTGTTGAACCTATTCATGATTCCTTGTTGGTGAATTTGAGCAGCTACTTAGAATTTAGTGGAGATTGTATTTTGATATTGAAAGATTCTTCTAACCTTCTTGAAATCTCCTATGTTTATGTGAATAAATGTTATGTGGAAAAATCTTCAAGTGTAGTTGATGATGCTTGGCTATATCATAAAAGTATTAAATTTGATACATATTTTATGGAGCTTATGACGTCTTTGACAAGCCCAGTGGAGTACTTTATTGATAGAGCTAAATTGGAGAGACACATATCATTTTCTACGTCATCTAAACATGAATATTGTTGTGCTCATACAGGGAAGATAATTTTCTATTGGGATGATGATGTCCATATGCTTTATAAAGGTGTATTTATACATGCAAGGATTAATTGGGTTAAGTGGATGCATGGTCACTATCTTGTTTTGTTCCTACCATTGTTGTTTTCAAGTAATGGATTTTGTTTACTATTGTATGTCGTCTTGATTATGCGAGATTCAAATTCGAGGACAAATTGTTTTCAAGAAGAGGGGAATGATAGCATCCAGGCTAGCCCACTTGCATTAATTGACGGGTTTCAATGAAATCAAGAAGATGCTTATGATGGAAGAAGAGCACAAGAATGAGTCCAAGAATTATGGAGAAGAATGGGCAAAGTGCTACACATATTTCATGATTCAAGTCCAAGCTCAAAATGAAGAAAATTGAGCCCATATGGGCTGCGAGTAAATTTGGAAACTTTTCCTTATTTTCTTAGGAGAGAATTTTTGGTATTATTTTTACATGCTTTCCTAGTCCTAGTAGGATTTTATTTATTATTTCCATAATAGTAGATCCTAATCCCATGCTATTTGGTATAGCTTTTTCCTAGTCCTAGTTAGATTTGATAAAGGTGGATTCCAATCCCATGCTATTTGGGATAGGTTTTTTTTTTCCTAAATATAGGGATGAATTTGTTATTTTGAAGGAGACAATATTATTATTAATTGAGACTTTCTCTTATTTACACCTTTGTGTGTGGCTACTTGGGATTTAGCTTGCAACCCTATAAGAACAATTCTTTAGGAGGTAAGATTAATTCTTAACTTGATATCTTTGGTTTCTATTAAAGTTAATTAAAGAAGGTGATTAGTCTTATACTAATTGTTTCTTTAGTTTCTTTGAAATAGGGGTCTAGATCACTTTTGATCTAAGTTCTTGAATTGACTCTATTAGTATCATAATTAGTCTTAATTCGCTAATTTTGAATACCAAGATCAATTAGGATTCTTAGCACTTAACCTCTAAATTGGAGATTTTATTCTCCAGTTTTGCCTATCTTTAATTTCTTGCCTTTAATCTTAGTATTTTCGCTTCCACATTATTTTCTTGTTTATTAACGTTACCCGATTCTTATCAAGTGGTATCAAAGTGGTTCTATCAAGGTTCCATTCTTGATAATTCTTGGGAGTTTTCTAGTTAAAAAAAAAGGTTTCTTTATATTAAGAAATTCCAAATTTATTGTGTTTCTTGTTTTCCAACATCAAAGAGGAAAACCAAGAAGAGGAAAAATTTTAGATTTTTTTTAATTGGTCTTTTTCTTGTCTCACCAAACCCAATCCGTCTGGGAATTGGTAATTTTTTTTTATATCTACATTTTACTTCTAAAGGGATTGTTACTAATAGGGTTAATATATAAATCTTAAAGGAATCAGCCAATGGTTGTAATTTGAGTGGGAAAAGGCAAGAGGGGTGAGATTAAAAAAGGGCCAAATTGAGAGTTTTTGTTTTCTTTAACTTTTGGAGATGTCTCAAACCATAACGAATATTGATGCTGGGAGTTAAAACAATGGCATAGCCGAGGCAGTTAGAAACATTTTTGCTCGACTCGATGCATTAGAGGTCACCAAAAACCCACCTAATCAGGTGAATATAACGGATTTAAGGAGAAGTGTTTTTCATACAAGGTGTGGGATAAAGAATAATATTTGCTCTATAATTATTGATTTTGAAAGTGATGCTAATGTGATAAGTTCATACATGGTGGAGAAGTTAAAACTTACATGCATCAAACACAATGATTTTGGTGAACTTAAGGTGACTAGCAATGCATGATTTCTTTCTCTATTGAAAGGTACTCTGATAATGTTCTTTGTGATGTAATTCCAATGCAAGATTGGCATATCAAGCTTGGGCGTTCCTTATAGTTTGATAGGAATGCAATTTATGATAGGGGGAAGAATAGAGTTTCTCTTGAGCTAAACGAAATAAAATATAAATTTGTACCTTTAACTCCATCCCAAGTTTATGAAGATCACAAGCGTATGAAAGAAGCAATGAAAAGTTTTGAGAGAGAAAAGAATGATAGGAGTAATGGAGAGCATGTTGATATTCCAAGAGAGGAAAGAGGAAAGGTTGTGTTGTGTGAAGAGAACGGGATGTCAAGTGAGGTCAATAGAAAAGAAAGAAGAGATGATCATGAGAGTAATAAAGAGAGGGATAATAATGAGGTAGAGAAAGAGAACCAAGGGAGTTTGAGTGAGGTTATTTCTTATTCTAGCTCTAACCTTCCTACTTCTTCTTTTTGTTGCTTTGATTCTCTTATAGGTACTCTTGGAAAAGTTTGCTTTGAATAGTCTTCAGTGGATGAACTTAATACTAAGGTGGTTGAAATTACATGTCCCATTGAGCAAGTGTTTGTTCATAAGAAAAATATAGGTAAAGAGAATTATTTTGGACTTGTCCAAGATGAGATTTATGGCATGAAATCCAACAAGACAAATGTAGATCTAACGCTAATGAGCAAGGAAAACTGAGTTAATGTTATTCCTTTACTACATAAGACCAAATTAAGGCATGACTCCTCAAATCTTGGTGATTGTAAGGGGAAAAAATGTTTGCTACTAGTGATGAGAAAATATGTGACTATTATGATACAAGTGATCAAATGCCCATTGTTGAACCTATTCATGATTCTTGTTGGTGAATTTGAGCAGCTACTTAGAATTTAATGGAGATTGTATTTTGATATTGAAAGATTCTTCTAACCTTCTTGAAATCTTCTATGCTTATGTGAATAAATGTTATGTGAAAAAATCTTCAAGTGTAGTTGATGATGCTTGGCTATATCATAAAAGTATTAAATTTGATACATATTTTATGGAGCTTATGATTTGACAAGCCAGTGGAGTACTTTATTGATAGAGCTAAATCTGAGAGACACGTATCATTTTCTACGTCATCTAAACATGAATATTGTTGTGCTCATACAAGGAAGATAATTTTCTATT